>NC_069084.1:7465900-7775488 GCF_947172395.1 Bicyclus anynana
TGACCATATTTTCTCTGGGTCCGTTATAAGCATCGCTACAGTACTTTCCTAGATGAACTAACACAAAGTTCTATTATTACTAACCATTCGCTGCCCGCGAGTATTTTATCGAAAAGCCCGTCTGCGTTGAAGAAGCCGACCGTCAGGGAATGCGGTTTTAATCTACCGTTGTGAGTTGTAGTAGTTGAGAGTGTTGTACCCTTTAAAAATCTTTATATTCCTCCATCGCGCGAAGCATGATACTGTGCTCGCCTATTGCCCTTAGTTTACTTTATATTTTTTTACATGACACGTAACGGATGCGATGGGCGACCGGTCGTCCATTTAGGAGTCAAGTGGCTAAAATCGTTAGGAAATGTAAATAAACATGATCGATATAAAAACCGCTACATGGCTATAAGGCCACCTTTTGTATATACTGCTTTTTCCGTACTTTTTTCTTTCTTATTGTTTGTTATTTTTTGGGGTTTATGTAATGAACAAATAAAGAATCGTTTGACTACTTTTTTTTATTCTTTACAAGATAGCCCTTGACTACAATCTCACCTGATGGTAAATGATGATGCAATCTAAGATGAAAGCGAGCTAACTTGTTAAGAGGAGGATGAAAATCCACACCGGTTTCTACACGTCATCGTACCAGAACGCTAAATCGCTTGGCGGTACGACTTTGCCGGTAGGTTGGCAACTAGCCACGGGCGAAGCCTCCCACCAGCCAGACCTGGACCAATTAAGAAAACTCAATCGGCCCAGCTGGGGATCGAACCCAGGACCTCCATCTTGTAATCCACCGCGCATACCACTGCGCCACGGAGGCCGTCAAAATTTACGCAAAAAAGTGCATGTGAGAGGTAGTTTTAATAGAAACTATTCAGTGTTAACAAATGCCATAATACAATCAAGCTAAAAACGTACTTCAAACACGTTGTTTGAAGATAAAAGTATACAATGTGGTGGCAGCACCTGCGAAGCGTGAAGAAATAACTTCCTCTTTCCTACGCGCTTATGGAAAATTGATTTTACGAAAGACGCTTCTTTGCGTTGATAAACTTTGTATTATATAAGATACACAGTAAGGGCTTAAATTTCAAATGGATTATAAAGGCGCACAAACTCATCAATTTTTACGTAAGTAAACCTTCCGACCAACTGCCTCGAGCGTTTCTTTAGACGTTTTGTTTTAAGCATATTACGCGCCGCGAAAATGGAGGTACTCGTAGGTAATGAAAATTTATGTTAGGAGAAAACTGATTACGAGCGAATTTTCCAAACAATTATTAAAAAGGTGTTTAGATACTTATACATATTTTTAATGCCCTCAGCCAAAATAATATTTACGAATTAAATGATTTTTTAATTTAAATTAAAATCAATTTGACTAATTTATTATATTTCACAATTTGACAGAAACTTTAATTAAATATTTTATTATTTTCATTACTTTAGAATTGTTTCATTATTGGTATAGTTGTGGTAATTTTCCTGTATGTACTTCATATTTTCAATAAAATCAACATAATTTGAACATTTATATTGTATTACTTGATTTAAAAATGCGCACGTCTAATTTGTGGCAAAACATCTTTGGACCATTAATTGTGAATTGTATTCATTGTATCTGTTTTGACCCATGTTTTAGCAAATAAATTATTATTATTATTATTATTATTATTATCAGAATGGTAGGCATCCACTGATCCGCATCGTACGTATCTAACGCAACTTTGAAAATATACTTTTTAGTTGTGTGCATTTTAAATAATTAAATATCACGTGTCTCAAACGGTGAAGAAAAAACACCGTGAGGAAACCTGCATACCAGACTTGAGCTCAGCAGTGAGCCAAATATAGGTTAATAATGATGACGATGATGATGAAATATATCCGGGATGAAATACAACCGAGAAATCGAACCCAGGACTGTATTGAAAACTACAGCATTACGAACTGCGCTAGAGAGGATTAAGCTGTAATCCAAGACTTCGCAATCTACCACAGACTAAATCACTATAACCTCGTCCCAATGTTATTTAAAAAATAAAAACTATTTTCATGTTACGTGTCATTATCATAGAGATGGTTAAGCAAAACTTTAATATACATAATTTATGTGAGGTTGTTTATAAAATTTAGTAATTTAAATGAACGCTGTAACTCGAAACCCGAACTGGGACGCGCTGTAAATTCGCCCGAAAAAATGAGTGGTGCACTAATGAATGGGGAATTTTCATCTCTAGACTTTGAAGGTTTATTTGGATTTTAATTTTAATGCTTTATTTAATTGCTTTCCCGTACTTCGTAATGGGAAAACAAATTAAAGAATGGGAGAGCGGTCAGTGACATTCACCGCTTATAATCTAAGTGATGGTTTTTAAATCGATCGTAACTGGATTTATTTGTGAAAGGACCTGTCCCAATTTTGCATGGAGGCTGGACCTGTATTCCAATTGTCAACTAAGCAGAACAAATTATTTTTATCTTAAAAGAACATAAAATATCAAGCCCAAAATAAAATAAAAAAAATTGAGAAACCTCCTCCTTTTTTTTGAAGTCGGTTAAAAATAAAATGTATTTTTTTAATTAACTGAACATTAATTAAGAATTTTTACCATGGCAACATGCTTGTAACTCACACCCTGACAGATTGTCAATGATCTTTGCGTAGTAGCGTTCGTTTATGGCGTTTTTAAAGCAGTATATTAAGGATGTCTTTTGTTTAATGCTTCCCTATCTACGATTTATTGTATCTTTTTAACTTGTGTCTTATTGACATTTGACAATATTACATGACACTGACAGCTAACACCGGATATGAATTCAATTCCAGATGTTTTTATTGGCTGTTTTGAACACTTACTGTGTTGTCTATGTTTAATTTGTAGACAAGGCAGCGAAACAAAAAAAAATATTTATCTTATTAATGCGGATTCCAAAAATTCTGAAAATTATTTTCTCAGCAGTTATTTGTATCCTCTATCCGTAAAAAATACTATAGACCTGCTTATAAATTATAAATGATAAAGGCCCATTTTGGGATATGTCCATATCATGTAAAGAATTAATAAAGCTGCAGCGGCCGGCAAGAGAGGCGGCGGCATGCAGGCACATACGTAAGTTCATCAATGCCTAGTTGCGGAGCTGAGCTTACTGCTCAAATAATTTCATCACACTCATTATCTTCACTTGAACTCGAGGAGTTGAGGAGACGCGTGCTCAATAGTGAGTTGTTAATGATAATGATGACTAGGTGCTCGTGAATTTATTCTGCGGTTTTAACTTTTTAGGTATTTAAGATTTATAGTAGCCTTTTTTTAATTCAGTTCACAGAACACGGAAAACGCTATGTATGTTGTGTTTCAGATCATAATTTACCATTGTACTAAATTTTATTAAAACTTATTAAGAAGCTTTTGCATGATTGAGTAACAAACATCCACATGTACAAAATTAAATGGAATTTATGTTAACGAATTATTACCAATAAGTAAATCGCGGTCATTGTTGGTTATTGCTGGTGATTTCCGTGGCTACAGAGATTAATGATGATTATAGAGATCTGGTTTTTAATTAAATTAATATACTTACCTATTTGACATACCTAATAGATATCTACATGCGTATATCGTTGTACCACGCATTAACATCTAGCTGTTGATTATAATGTAAGCGCGCTATTTAATGTATAATGCTCATCATTATTATTATTTTCAGACCACAGACGTCCATTTTTTTTAAAGAAAGAATATTTTCCATTCTTCCTATCTGTTAAATATGACCAATATTTCCATTCCCCTCCAACCAGTCGGGAAAGACTGAATTAGGAGTGGGTACGACAACCTCTCTGATGAGTCCGAACACTTTACCGTTGAGCTATTGAGGTTCTACGAGTAAATTCTGCTAATTGCTGGTCTAAGGCTTCTCAACTTTCATACACAAAAGTCTCGCATGCTTCCAACGCCTCCCTGATACCCGCTTGATGTCAGCGATCCAACTAGTGATCAATTTGCCGCTTTTGGTGCAAGGTCACCGCTGCCACTCCATCATCCTGGGACCCAAACATCTATGGACTATTCGAACTATGTGCCTCGCACATTGTTACTTCAGCAGCTTGTTGAGCTATGTCGGTGACTTAGGTTCTTCTACGGATCTACTAATCAGTGAATCGGTCACGCAGAGATACTAAAGTATAACTTGCCCCATCGCCCACTGAGTGACTTATCCTTCTTATGAGGCCCGTAGCTAGTGATCTATCATCATCATCATCATCATCATTATCAACCCATATTTGACTTACTGCTAAACTTGAGAATGAGCCTTCACCACGCTGGCCTATAGTGATAGTGATCTATAATGTAATGATTCAAGTAAATTTGAAATATTGTTTAGTGTTTTGAATATTTTTATTAATGCTGTTGGTGTGTCTTATAAATAAACGATAAAAAAACAATTTCGGATGTAGAAAATATAGCCAGGAAAGCCTTTCATAAATAATTGATGCTCCAATATTTACCCATGTTCCCTAGCGTAATACAAACAGAAACAAATTATAATTACAAATATTACGGACATTATTATACAAAGGATACACCTAATTGCAATTTGATGTCCAAAATGGCGGCACGGTTCGCAATTGCAACATTTGCCACTAACGATGTTGCCATTAGTAACAATTATATTGAGACTGCTGAACGTACTGGCCACAAACTGCCACACTTACCAGTTTTATTGGCCAATTAGAAAAATATTGAAGACATTATTGGAGGTAGTTTCTGTGAATTCTTGGACGCTAATGTGTCGATATATTAATAATTTTAATTCGTTCCCACAACATAAGATTCAATCTAATGTTGTGGGAACGAATTAAAATTATTTATAGACCAGCTGACGCCGCGCGTTTTCACCCGCGTGGTTCCCGTTTCCGTACGTATACGGGATCCTTTAAATCAGTTATTCTCAAAGTGGTCTATATCGACCTCTAGGGGTGTATGACAAACTGCAAGGGGTCTATGTCAGCGAAAAAAAATTTAGGGGTCCATTAAATGAAAATGGTTTCCACGATAGTGGATCATAACACATACACTGATAGTACCAATTTTTTACATCATATTATCTTACAATATCAAAATTTATTTTAAAAGTAACTATAAAGTAAAAAAAAATATTATTTAAGTTTATAAAATTGTGTAAGTTGTAGGATACAGAAAATCAATATCAAATAGGAAGGGAGTCTACGACACAAAAAAGTTTGGAAAACTTTGCTTTAAATTAACCTTCCACCATATATTTGTCCTTATTATTTTGTTTATTGCTGTTTTATCATTTTATGTGGACAATTTACTTATCAATTACAGTTTTTGATAGTAGGAATACAATGGTAGTACATCCCCAAATAAACTCTGGCACAAAGAGTTGTACTACTACTAAGTTCTTCGAGTAAAATACGACTTCCAATTTCCCTTTTCCTCGCCCTAACGCCGACGTAAATTGTGGTTAGAGACTTGTGCGTTGTGCAGTAACTCTCTAACACCTCGTCCCCGTTAACTGTGACAGCGATTGTACTAAATGAATTGTACAACTCACAAACTGCTAAGAAAGTTCAGACCTACAATTTACAAAACTGTTATGTCTGCTCTCGAATATTTAGCTCGATTTTCCTTTTCGTTACTGAGCATTTTGACAAAGAATTATGGTGTCTACGAAATTAGTTCTAAACTTTTGTTGAAACGAAGTGTCTTACTTGATTTTTAAGGGTTGTATATTTTTTTATTCTATGACAAGTTTGCCCTTGACTGCTCACCTAATGAGAAGTGACGTTGCTGTAGATGTAAGCCACCATACTAGGAAGAAGTACCAGTTTATTCTACCCATATATCGGATGGTTTCTACGCGGCATCGTACCGGAACGCTAAATTGCTTGGCGCTTCTTCTTTGCCGGTAAGGTGGTAACTAGCCAGTAACCACGGTTGTTGCCTTCCACTAGACCACACCTCAGTCAATTTACCTCACCTAACCTTACCTTATCAGTCGATGGATGTCCATCTGCTAGACACAGGCTCTTGCATGGATCTCCAACCACAACGGTCTACAGCCGCCAGCATCCAACCGCTCCCTGCTACCCGCTTGATGTCCTCAGTCCACCTAGTAGGGCCTGGACCATTCCAGCACCTTGGGACCCCAACGTCTATCGGCTCTTTGGTGGCCTGCCCATTGCCACTTTAGCTTTGCGACTCGCTGAGCTATGTCAGTGACTTTGGTTCGTCTGGATCTCCTCATTTCTGATTCCAACACGCAGAGAAACTCCAAGCATAGCTTGCTCTATCGCCCGCTGAGTGACTTGGAGTCTTCTACTAGGGTTCGTATGTCAATCATCACTGGCAACACGCACTGTTCGAAGACTGTCACCTTCAGGCACTGAGGAATTTTGGACCCAAAGATGTCGCGAAGTTTTCCGAACGCTGCCCAGCCTATTATTCAGTAGTCAGTTAATTTAGGAGACATAAAATCCTAAACAGACCCGAGCTGGGAATCGTACCCAAGACCTCTCTGTTGAAATCCACAGCAGTACACTAACTGCGCCAGAGGTCGTCAAAATGTAAAAATGTAAAGAAATTTAAAAATGTCAACATTAAATTTTTTTTCGGAAGGACTGAAACTTATGCTAACTTATCTCCATAGTTATACATATCTAGTCCACGTGGACTTGTGGTAAGAATACTGGCTGCATTTTCGCTTTGCACAACTAGGACTTTTAATTTTTATGGTAATAAATGCATGTTAAATCTTTGTTAGCTTTCTAGCTTTTAATTAGCTATTGTTTGCTATTCTAAAACATTTGTTTTTTATTACTACTAATAGTATAATTGCGAAAGTACCTACTACTAATCCTATACTAATACTATGATCACGAAAGTTTGTATGGATGTTTGTTACTCTTGAACGTCTCGACGTTGAACCGATTTCGCTAAAATTTTATAAAAGTTGCCAATGTTTTAATCCAGGACATAATCTATATTGATTATGTCCTGGATTAAAACATTGGCAACTTTTAGCTCGAAAAGTCCATGGTTAAAGCGAGATTCTTAAAAAAAATATTGTAACGATGGTATGAACTCTTTCACAGAAAAACTGGATTCGGTCGAAGGAAACAATTTGTAGAAACCCTAATTTTACGCGGACTAAACCGCGGGTATCAGCTAGTATTCGTATAAAAACATATATAACAATATTACTAAATAATAGGCACAATCTCAGGCCCAAACCGGTAACAAAGAAATATCCAACTTTTTTGCCGAGTTATAATAACTATGAAAGAAAAATACCTGTAACGTACTACATTCAATAAAAAACCAGAACGGAAGCCAATACAAAAAGCCTTACTCATCTCCCGTCCAAACAAAGTAAAGCGTTATCTAAGAAAAAGTACATTAGAAACAAAAGAAAAGCGTTAGTAGAAACGAAATCGTGCCTGTAAGTGAGATCGGGGGTAACGATTCCATTTTTATTAAGGTTCATTCACAGTAAATAATCCTTTTCCGTACAATTGATTCCTTGATATTAATTTATTTCGTTATTATCAGAAAGTTTTGGCTTAAAGCTCTTTAAGAGACATCTTAAGGCTCTCTTTCAACGGCCTTCGTGGCGCAGTGGTATGTGCTTGGATTTACTTGACGGAGGTCCTGGGTTCGATCACCGGCTCTGCCGATTGAGGTTTTCTTAAGTGCTCCAGGTCTGGCAGGTGGGAGGCTTCGTCCGTGGCTAGTTACCATCCTACCGGCAAGCCAAGCGATTTAGCGTTCCGGTACGCTGTCGTGTAGAAACCGAAAGGGCTGTGGATTTCACCTCCTTCTAACAAGTTAGCCTGCTTCCATCTTAGATTGCATCATCACTTACCATCAGGTGAGATTGTAGTCAAGGGCTAACTTGTATGATTGATTGATTGATTGTAAATAATAATAAAAAAAAATGGACGTCCGCTGTTGAACACATAGGTCACCATAGGTATGGATGTTTCAGTAATTCTTCTGATTTTTCGAGACATACTATTATAGTAAATCAAACTTTCAAGAGTGAAACGAACTGTCACCCGCACCATCCTACACGAAGCGAACTGTTTCATAAATTGGGTTACGTTCTTGTAGAGGTAGGTATTCATGGTTAGTTACTATCCTACCGGTAGAATAATAAACCATACCAACAATCGATTTAGCCATCCAATATACGGGTGTGTTGCGTATAAACCAGTCAAGGGCGAAGCTTGAATAAACTATAGCTAGACTTCGTTCTATGTCATCATCGTTATTTACAACCCATATTCGGCTCATTGTTGAGCACGAGTTTCCTCTCAGAATGAGAGGGGTAAGGCCTTAGTCCACCACGCTGGCCAACGCGGATTGGCAGACTTCACACACGTAGAGAATTAGGAAAATTCTCTCGTAAGCAGGTTCCCTCACGATTCCTTCATCATATAAGACACGTGATATTTAATTTCTTAAAATGTATATAACTGAAAACTTGTTTGTTGCAGACAAGCTTATTTGTTGCAGACAAGCTTAAATTTCTGTGGAGAATGATATTATAATTTTTTTTAAATGGTAAATTAATAAGATAAACTTCCAGGGCACCTAAACTCGCTACGACCATTTCATAAAGTCTTCAAAAACTAATTTAAAAGTAAGATTAAAAACTGATTACAGTTATTTATGAAAGAAGTATCTTTTAAGTCTGCTATATAATTACATTGATTTTGTCCTACTTGAATTTGGTCTGTAGATACCAGCGGGGAAGAGTCTATACAGGTCGATGCCCGCCGGGTTGCCTTTTATAAATCGATACATACATAATTATTGTGATGAATATAATATGTATGGATGTATGAGAAACCAGAGTTTGTATCAAGCTGTAAGCAAGCAAGCTCGTCAAAAGTTCATCCTTCGCCACTGGTAGATACTCAAATGGTAGACCTCGACTTTGACTTTGTATGCGTAAAAGGTTTCTTCGAATATCTTGCTATAACTTATTTTCCTAGTTACAATAAAACATAAATAATACTCCAAGCTAAGTTGTTGTTAAATTAAATTATTAGCTTTCATGTATATCACTTTCATTTCATAGAGAATTAACGTAGACAAAATAATTACTTGTAGCAATTACAACTGTGTGCCTAGTGGCAGTTTTATACTGTGACCATTGCGATATCGTAAACGCGAATTTCTAAGGAATTGGAACAGCGCCATCTAGTGGCACTGCTGCTCTACTTTTTAAATTCTATATAAATTTGCGTTCGCGCTCGGCCGCCGTCGCGAGCAGACGTGTCCGACGCACTGCTCCGGCGCTCGAGTCGACTGACGCGTACTTCGCACCGGTTCTCGGTTCCCGCCGCCGCCGCCGCTTGCGCCGCGCCGCTGACCTCGCTGGGCCCGCGCCCGGCTTGAGGAAGCACGCTGGCTGAGCCTGCGTCTGCCGCCCGCCGCGAACAAAGTGCGAATCGTATACTGCGCGCCTTTCATTGGAAAAGGTTTCCCGCAGTAACGAACTCCCTGTTACCGTAACCCTTCCATTCACGTAGGTCGATCTCCACCACTCCCGCTCGCGGGCGTCCCAGCTGGGCTTCCCGTTTGGGTCTAACCCGGCTAGACAGCACGCGCCGAGGGAGCGAGAGATCTTCTTTACATAAGGGTGCAGAAAAAAAAAAAAAAAAAAAAAAAAGAGCAACACCATGTCGGAAGGGAGCCAACTTCCTCCCCGCAACCCCCGCAACCGCCGTGGAAGACTTAGTTCAGCGCGCGCCATCGTCCGACGCCGAAACCTCTTTGCCCGGCCGATTGCAACGACGTTCCCGTCGGTTGAGGGTCAGGCGCACTCGCCGCCGCCGACGACGCAACAACCATCCACGCCACCACAAAAAGCCGCCTCCAATTCGAGCATGGCCGGTGCCGGCAGCGATATCGCAGCCTCTGTAGCTGAGACTACAGCAGACGCGGATACCGCCAAACGGCCCAGGCCCGAATATTCCTCCGGCTCGTCCGCCGGCCAGGAAGACAAGCGGCTCAAATTAAGCCGCCGGACTGCGCAGATCGGAACACCGACTTCGCCTACCCAATGTCGAAGAGCAACATCATCCTCGTCTGCATCCGAAGACTCGTCGATAGAGGATCAGCCCTCATCAAATAACAGCGAGGAAGACGAAGCACCAATCTCCGACCGCTGCCACATCCCCCCAACATGCTCCCCACCGCGTAATACATCCGTGCGGGGCACTCTCGCGCGAGATACCTCAGCGCCGAACTTCCCAGAGCAAAGCAACATCGCACAGAGCACCGCCGCGCGAGACACCACCGCGCAGAGTATTGACACACCAGCCCAGCCGACTACTGATATCCACTCGTCGACGCAGTCGACGAGCTATGCCGGACTGGCATCACCGACTCGTACGGTCGCATCGCCCATGGAGGTGTCGCGACCGAATACACCTCAGCCCTCCACCTCGTACGCCGCGGCCGCCGCGTCCCCGGCGGCACCACGCACCTCACCACCGCCGAGCCAACAAGCACGATCCACCGCCACCACGCAGCCTCGCTCCGCCTACCCGCCGCTAGTTGTCGAGTGCCTGCCTAATTGGACCAGACACTTTGAGAACCTGAGGCGGGAGATTGGCCACGCACCAAACGCGAGGCCACTTGGGAAGGGCGTCAGATTTCTCCCGAAGTCAGATACCGAGTTCCGGGCTGTTCAAAGATATTTAGTAGAAGCATCAAGCCAAGACCGCACAATATCTTGGTATTGTTACAGCCCCGACGCAGAACGTCCGATGAAGGTAGCCATCAGGGGCCTACCGTATGACACGCCCACGGAGGAAGTTATCAAGGGGCTTCGAAACTTGGGCTTCCCTGCCGAAAGCGCGCGGGCCATACCTCCACCCAAAGGGAAACATGGCTGTACGTACTTCGTTTCACTAGCTCATATGTCCCACGAAGAGACACAGGAGCTTTACCGGACGTCGGAGCTGCTGTCTATGCCCCAAATAACTGTAGAAGCATGGAGAGGGGGCAAGAAACCCCCCCAGTGTCATAAATGTCAGGCGTTTGGACACGCGTCAGCGAACTGCTACCGTCCCATAAAGTGTGTGCGGTGTGCAGGTGAACACGCCGCACGCGAATGCCCCAGGCCAAGAGAGGAGCCGCCGACCTGTGCCAATTGCGGCAAAGCGCACTTGGCCAGCGATAGGACTTGTAAGGTGCTAAAGAAGGAGGCCAGGAAAAGAGGAATTAACCTCCCCCCATTACGCCCAGGAGTATCACAGCACCCACAGGCCCGTCGCGATCCTCCTTATCAAAGATCACAACGACCTCCATCCATGCCGCCACGAGCACCACAACACAACGCCGAAGCGACACCAAATCGTCAACCCGACGCACAGAGTGCCCCAACCACACTCGCTCCACCAGCAAACCCACCGACGGAGAGAGGAAGAGCGCCGCAAAACAGACGCGGGCGCAGACGCGCTCGCCGCGCACAGCCCGAACCCGCGGCCGCATCCACTCCGCACCCCCAAACAGTAGCGGGTCAGTTGGATGAACAGCCGACAATACCTACCAATCCTCTACAACCGGCTCCAATATCAACAACTGTCCCTGAAGGACGAAGATGTGAAGTGCCCACGGCGACAGAGGCAGCGACAGATACATTCAATCCCCGACCGACGACGACACAGCCTCCGTACGATATAGCGCCACAAGCGGCGTCCACCACAGTAACAACCGCTTCTCAATCACAGCGCCCTACACAGAGAAGAGTTAGAACCGAACCAGCATATCAACCGCATGACCGCACAGCCGCATCTCAGCCCGCCCCAACCCATGCCCCCAACCAGGGGGAAGCACAGACCACCCTGGACCTTTCAGCCATAGTCCGGGTGGTGGTGGAGGCGCTAATGGCCGGGCTGGCAACCTACCTTCAGGGCCACGGGCCAATAGCAGCCATACAGGCAGGAATGGCAGCACTACTGAGACATGCCACTCATTAAAAATAATATACTGGAATCCAGGCGGCGTAAAAGGACACATCCGGGATCTCACACTACTCGCCCAGTCGCAGGATGCCCACATCATCCTCCTGGGCGAGACGAAGCTCAGGGATAACTATGAGCTTCGTATCCCCAACTTCTTTGCCTACCGGCACGACGAGGTCTCCCCCAGAGGCTATGCCTACCGAGGCACGGCAGCCCTGGTGCGGAGAGATCTAGTACACGAAGAGCTGGAACATACTCCCTTCTTTTCCCTGCGTACCCAGGGAGTACGTATCCAGGTTGGAGAAGAAGAGCTGCACATCTACGCCGCCTACAAACCACCAGGACAAGACTTTCGTAGCACTGACGTCCAGAAGCTTTTCGAACCGCAGCGCCCAACTCTGGTCGTGGGTGACCTAAACGCAAAACACCCAGCTTGGAACTCGCGAGTCACCAACACGGCTGGAAAGGCGCTGCTAGACGACAGCGAACGTTGCCACTATGGAGTGTTAGGCCCATCGTCGCCGACTAACATACCATCGGACCCAAGCAAGCAACCGGACGTTCTGGACATCGTTCTGCACTACCGGACAGACCACCCTATCAGTGTCGAGACCCTCCACGACCTGAACACTGAACACCAACCCATACTAGTCACACTGAACCTCCGGCGCGACTGCACTATACCGAAACCTCTCAGGACAATAACCGACTGGGAGAGGTACGCCGCCGTGCTATCGGAGCTTGAGATTGGGGGTCCCCTCTCGACCCCGGAGGAGATCGACCATGCCACGGAAACCCTGACGGTGGCAATACAAACCGCCAAGGACGAAGCTACCTCGGTCAGCCGCTACATCGGCCGTCGGGATCTTCTACCGAACTCGCTCCGGGGCATGCTGGAGAAAAAGCGCGAGCTAAGGAAACTATGGTCGCGTTCTCGCTGCCCGAGAGTAAAACGTGATCTAAACCGTCTTGCAGAGAAGATTGAACGAGCTCTCGAGACCCACGCCGCCGACGACTGGGACAAGGAAATCGACGCGGCAACGGAGTCAGAAACATCTCTCCACAAACTCTGCAAGACACTCACTGGTACGACCACTCCCGTCTACCCTCTTTTAGACAGCCAGGGTAAACGAAGGTACTCCGCCAAAGATAGAGCTGAAATCTTGGCGGAGTATATGGAACGACAATTCACCCCCAATGAACCGGCTACAGACACAATGGTGACCAACCACATCGCGGAGACCAACAAGAAAGTCGAAGAGTTCCTGTCGGCACAACCCCCCCAGCTCCGGGGAGAGCACTTCATCTCCCCGTCAGAGCTAAGGAAAGCCGTCCTTCAACTACCCAAGAAGAAGGCGGCTGGCTACGACGGGATACCGATCGCCGCCATCCAGCAGCTGCCTAGAAGAGGCCTTGTAGCCCTTACGAGGATCTTCAACGGTATACTCCGTACTGCACATTTCCCAAAGACGTGGAAGATGGGGAAAATAATTACGATCCCCAAACCCGGAAAAGACCGCCGACGACCAGAGAACCACCGTCCCATCACCCTACTGCCGCATATCGCCAAGCTGTTTGAGCGCCTGTTGCTGCGAAGACTGTTGCCCCACATAAAACTGCGCGATGAGCAGTTCGGTTTTCGCAGCAACCACTCCACGACGCTCCAGCTGGCACGAGGACTGCACCACATCGCCAGTGAGAGACATAAAGGAAACTTCACCATCGGAGTCTTTCTCGACATTGAGAAGGCCTTCGATCGTGTGTGGCACACCGGTCTCCTGGTAAAACTTCTGACCAATACCACCATACCACCGGCGATGGTACGACTAGTAGGGTCGTACCTAGAAGGTCGGACCTTCCACGTCTCCGTAGAGGGAGCGGAATCCCAGTCGCGCCCTATACGAGCAGGAGTACCGCAAGGCAGCTGCTTATCACCGTGTTTATACGCCGTCTACACCGATGACATCCCTACGCTCGCCGACCACCTGCGCGAGGGAGAGGAAGACGTACTATTGTCGCTGTTCGCTGACGACAGTGCGTACTTTGCATCATCCTTTCACCAAATCGTCGCTATCAACAAAATGCAGCGTCTGCTGGACTTATTACCCGAATGGTTGGACAAGTGGAGAATGGCAGTCAATGTGGGAAAGACGGCCGCCATAGCATTCAACATTCGGAGGCCGCTACGTAATCTCCAGCTCCGAGGGCAGGGCATAGCATGGCAGACCTCAGTCCGTTACCTGGGATGCTACATCGACGCCAGCCTGAATATGATCCGCATGGTGGACCACACTGTGTGTCAGGCTGCGGCGGCCAGGTCGATGTTGCACCAGGTACTAACATCCCGACTCCCACTGAGGACCAAGCTGAAGATCATCAGCACCTATGTCCGCTCCCGTCTCACGTACGCGGCGCCAGCCTGGTACGCCCTGTGCTCCGCGTACCAGAAGAACCGGCTTCAGGTCCAGCAGAACAAGTGCTTGCGCCTTGCCACCGGAGCTCCAAGGTACGTCAGGAATGACGTCATACACCGAGACACCAGGACGCCCGCCGTGGAAGAATTCGTCCGGAATCTAGCGCACCGTATGTTCGTGCGCGCAGATAACGGACCATACCAACACCTCCATGGCATCGCACCCCACCGCGAGAGACCGCCGAACGGGCGTCCCCTACCTCGCGAGCTCCTTCTAGTGGCCGAACCTGCAGGCGCAGACGCCTACGGCGACGAAGATGGCGACGAGATGGATGACGCACATACCGGACTTGACACCGCCCCAGCGCAGGATAGCGAGTAATTGCAGTCCGCGCGGGGCACTTTGACTAACATCGTCTACTACCCTTAGGCCGAAAGGTCTCAGCCCCGAAAGGGGCTGGAAGAACATGACCGGGGGAACAAGATCCCCCGCGCCTTACCCGGGCAAGGAGGCGTAGCCTCGAGGCCCGTACCCCCACCTGGATTTTTGTCCGGGAGGAGATGACCTGCAGAGAGAAATTTGCGTTTACGTTAACGCAATAGTAACAGTATGAAAATATTGAAAACTCCCACTAGGCACACTGATACTTTTTATAACTTACTTTTATCGGTTTTATGATTATGTATATTAGAAGTAGAATGGTCACCTATTTCTTCCTACTTCATATTTTTTGATAAAATTGCATAAATCCGAAATAAATAACTATAAACAATTAAATATTTTAATAATTTATTCTATAAAGTGCACAAAGAGAAAATACATTTCAGCTTATTTTAAAATACAGGGAAATAACACTTCTTATTAACTATGAAAATGTTCTACTAAACTTTTCAACGTAACACAAGACGCCGGAAATTAAAATCTCAAAAGACGTACCTAGAAAAGAGAAGTCAAAATAAAACATGCACTTTATAGCAACACATTATGGGAACTGTATCCAGTTGAGTAGAACACACAACTTGTGTACGGGGCAAACAGAAAATTGAAATTTTCAGTTGAATTTTAACCGCGTTTAAAGGAAGCCTCATTAAACGCGATGGCGTAGCGAAATGCAATTTATTGTTGACGAAATTGCCGCGAAATGTTTATTATTTTCGGCCATTATTGTGGTAACATAACAATTGCATTGTTGTGGGCTTCTATTTTAGATTAGAGCCTGGCATATTTACAGTTTTGTTTTTGGTCCACATGACGCAATGTATGTAACTAGTAAGCGCAGTGTTGGTCGTCCCCCCACCAGGTGGACTGATGACATCAAGCGAGTCGCAGGGATTCGCTGGATGCAGGTGGCTCAGTATCCTGATGTTCGGAAGTCCTACAAAAGGCCTATGTCCTGCAGTGGACGTCCATTGGCTGATATGATGATGATGACGCAATGTACAGGTTTTTCTCAATATTCAACTGACGATTCAATTTCGATGGGGTTTTCAAAATTTGTTACATATTTTGCAGGAATATTTGCAAAGATTTTTTAGGAAGAACAAAACATAATACAACGCGATGTATGAAAGTGATAACGCCAATACAATGCTGCTCTGTGTCCATTAACCTGCGATATTAAGGCTTATCTCTATAGTATTATTATACTCTATAGTCTATACTAATTCTACTTTGTTTGTTTGTTTTATTGAACGCGTTAATCTCAGGAACTACTGGTCCGATTTGAAAAATTCTTTCAGTGTTAGATAGCCCATTTATCGAAGAAGGCTATTGGCTATAATATCCCCGTACTCCTATGGGAACGAGAACCATGCAGGTGAAACCGCGCGGCGTCGTTTATAAACATCGGTAACCATTCCTTAAGGCTGGAGCACAACAAAGCTTGGTGGCAGAACTTGTACTTTGACTAACTGCTGATATTCGAAATTATTTTTTGTTTTTCAAAATAAATGCTGTTTGATTTAAAACAGTCCAGCGAAACTCTCATTCAGTGGAGTTGAAAACAAGTTGTTGCTAGCCGTTCAAAACAGAGATTTTCAGTGTTGAATTTGTACCACGTTGAAATGAAGCCTTTGTTTAAGTTATCACTACTTTCATATTGGATTATACTGTTGGCTTCAAATGAAAACCTCAACTTTGGCATTCTCTTAAATAGGCTCTTGTTATGTTTTAACGAGTTGGCTATATTTGTATATTTGTGTCTAATACTAGTTGGGCACTTTTCTAATGAAGTTTATCTATTAATTTTGGTAGTTTTTCTTAGGAAAGTTCATCGTACATGTAACATATTGAATGTTGCTTTGATTCCGAACGTACGAACGAGTAGGTACGTACAAAACGGAACCCTTATTTCACTTAGTTTGATTTTTGTACAATTTTGTGAAATAATATTGTCTAGTAATAAAATCATTGTTACAGAATAGTGCTACCTCGACTAGTCTGCCTCATAATTAGCCTGTATCCGTTCACTGCTAGTTATAGGGCTTTTTGAGAGCGCGCCACAAGCAATCCTCCGCCTCCTCCTCCTCCTAGTCCAGCTACCTCCTTAATGTAGTAGGGCCATTTACTCTTAGCTGAAGGGTATCCCTCACTGTGCTTGTTGGTACGTGGTTTCCACTCCAGAACATGTCTACGGCTACGTCGGTTAATTTCGTACTCTTACGGATTACCTTGTTTCGGATTTTCCTTCAGATAAACTTCTACATAAAATATATATAAAAGCTAATAAGCTAATTAGATGAATAGTTAATGAAGCAATTAATAAATTAATAGAAGCGAAATTGTCATCGCACATAATTTATTACACGCTACTGCATCATACTAAATAATTTAAAATAATTATCGCACGCCATTATTAATTCACGTACGTACACGATAAAACGAAATAAACGTACATTACCGCGACAATTTCGGTAACAATAAATCGCCATTTGCGATTCCGTCGCGTCCATTGAAATGCAACTCAAATTCACCACTGAAACTCCCCATGTCCAATGTTTACGATTTAACTGAACACGAAATTCCGTTTAGTTTGAGTAACAGTTGTTCTTACGTACATTTCAGTTTTAAATAATCCTTTAAAATGCTTACACAGAGAATAACATGAGCTGTGAAAGTGAGTATTGTATCGTCTTAGAGAAGAACACAGTTTTAACTGTGCAGTTTTTACTGTACAGTTTTATCATAGTCATTAGATATAACTGTACATTTAAAACGGACGGATGCAACTTGAACAGTTCGACTGTTCAATTAAAACTGCATGTCTGTAGCACGGGCTATTATATATCAGTATTTAAATAAAAATAAATAACAAATAAAAATGTATATTAGTAATGAAATAAAAATTAACCTTGAGTGCGCAGTTTTTAATGTACAGTGTAACCATAATCAATAGATAAAACTGTACAGTTAAAACGGACAGACACAACTTGAACATTTCGACTGTTAAATTAAAACTGCACGTCTGAAGCACGGGTAAGTGTCTATGCCTTAAACTTAACAATAATTAAATCAAAATTACCATAGGGTAAGGTAGGGAAGAGGTAGTGTAGGGTAGAGGTAGGAAAGGCATAGGGTAGGTAAGGAAGAGGTGCACGTAAGTCAAAGCGAGCTTACCGGATTCGCTAGTTTTTATATAAAAGTTAGTTAGAACCTTTGAAGATATTATGTGAAGTTTCCTTCACTTAATATCTTCAAAGCAATACCGATAGGTTACTCAGCTAATGATCCGTGATAGCCCAGTGGATATGACCTCTGTCTCCGATACCGGAGGGTGTGGGTTCGAATCCGGTCCGGGGCATGCACCTCCAACTTTTCAGATGTGTGCATTTTAAGAAATTAAATATCACGTGTTTCTAACGGTGAAGGAAAAATATCGTGAGGAAACCTGGATACCAGAGAATTTTCTTAAAGCTCTGCGTTTGTGAAGTCTGCCAATCCGCTTTGGGTCAGCGTGGTGGATTAGAGAAGAGATTCGAGCTCAGCAGTGAGCCGAATATGGTTTGATAACGAACGAACTACAGCTAAACCATTTGTTTAAATCAATTATTGGTGTTATTATTTGTTTATTCGTTCTATATTCAAAAAGAAAAAAAAACGAAAAAAAAGTATACTTTCACATTTTTACCATATGAACAGAATCTCGTGTGAAAGGGTGAAATTAAAGTTAAATCAATTATTACGCGTAAAGTTACTAAAATTCAGTTGGAAAATAAACCTAAAATATCAAAATTTAATTCCAGTTTTATTAAATTCGAGTAAAATCGCAAGAGCTTAAATGAGAGTCCATTCAAAATAACTAGAAACTGTTACTGAAAAGTTACATTTTAAATACCGGGTAGACTCCTCTACTAACTACTCCGGGTATAGTACGCACGATTTACTGTTCTCTCTCTGTTAATGTTATTCGGTCAGTTCCCTACTATAGCTTACATCTAGACGGCTTTTTCTTAGTTGGCCCTCAGGGCATTTTTATTTTATTCTTTAAAAGTTAGCCCTTGACTACAATCTCACCTGATGGTAAGTGATGACGCTAAGATGGAAGCGGGCTAACTAGTTAGGAGGAGGATGAAAATCCACACTCCTTTCGATTTCTACATGACATCGTACCGGAACGCTAAATCGCTTGGCGATACGTCATTGCCGGTAGGGTGGTAACTAGCCACGGCCGGCCTCGAACGATCTCAATCGGCCCAGCCGAGGATTGAACCCAGGACCTCCGTTTTGTAAATCCACCGCGCATATCACTGCAACACAGAGGCCGTCAAAAAGTGCCCAGGGCCCATTAATCTTGGTGCCTCTCTATTCCTACCAGATCATTGTAAGCCATACTAATTTACGACAACTGTATAGTTTTGTAAGGCATCCTGGAAAACGCTGTGCTAAGTCCATCAATAAAAGGCGTAGGTGTTAAGTCTGAAGTGCCTGAAAGTACACCGGTACCCATATCCTTCGGTATACAACAATGCTGCTTGGCCGCATTGTTGTAGTACTTCCCTGGACGAGAAATCATTTAAAAGTTCTACTAGGAGTAGTAGACTGCTCAATGTGGGTAGAACCCATCATCATCATCATCATGTCAGCCAATGGACGTCCACTGCAGGACATAGGCCTTTTGTAGGGACTTCCAAACATCACGATACTGAGCCATCTGCATTCAGCTAATACCTGCGACTCGCTTGATGTCGTAGAATCCATACCTGTAGAGATATGGTTAGGAATTGAGTAGTATACTACTATAATAATTATAATAAAATATTCCTTTGGTAGTCATAGTTGCCTCATGTGCCCACATTTTATGTGCCCAAGGTGCCTAAAGTTTAAATCCGGCCCTGCTTACTGCGCTACAGTGAGCTGCGGGCAGCAGGCGGGTTACTTTTATATGTAACAAATAGCTCTTACTTATCACTGCCATGTTAATGGGCTGTTTTCAGTTAGTGAAGTCGTTGTAATTTACAATGCTGGAGAAAAAGAAGAAGAATGTAAGAAAAAAATGTTGTTTACATAAACTATTATATTTTAGTATATGTAATATTAGTATAGATAATGTAAGCTGTTAATATGAGCCATGATAGGCCAGTGGATATGAACTCTGCCTCCAATTCCGGAGGGTGTGGGTTCGAATCCGGTCCGGGGCACGCACCTCCAACTTTTCAGTTGTGTGCATTTAAAGATATTAAATATCACGTGTCTCAAACGGTGAAGGAAAAACATCGTGAAGTAACCTGCATACTAAAGAATTTTTTTAATTCTCTGCGTGTGAGAAGTGTGCCAATCCGCATTGGGCCAGCGTGGTGGACTCTTGGCTTAACTTCTCTTATTCTGATTGTAGACTCGATCTCAGCTCACCAAATATCGGTTGATAACGAAGCTGTTATTATTTTACGTAATTACCGCATAATATTCATGTTTAAATAAGCTAATTAGCGGAGTTGTGTGATTAGTACCGTATTTACTAATGTCTTGGCAAGGGACGTAGATATATGTTAAAACGTGCCTACCTACTACGGAACACGTGATACATAATTGAAGTCATTACATTCGCCAAAATTGTGAGAAATTGGACAATTTCGCGGCAGTTTCGACGTCAAGGCGCAATTTGGAACACCACTGTGCTTAATGAGGCTTCATTCAGACGTGGTTGAAATCGAACAGTGTAGAACATTTCAATTCAACTTTAAAAGCCTAGCAACAACTCGTGTCTAACTCCCAGTAAATGCAGTTAAAGTCGAAACGTTCATTTGAATTCCAAAAACAATTACTACCAACGTGCAAAAGCAAAGGTACAATATGATGTCGTTGTTCAAAAGATTTCAGATTCAAAGAGCAACTGGAATTGAAATGTCTATAAAATTTGAAATTATTATATTTTTCTCGACTTTGGCCTTTTAATGTTTGGTTATATTTTCTTATTGTCGTTAAAATAGGTTGGGCCAGAGCTTCTCATTGAATGACGCATAAACAAGATGGTGATAAAACTTAAATTAAACCCACGTCTTACTAGACACGGGCATAGATATTTCTGCATATCGTCTCCAAAGAGTAAAAAAATCTTTTGTAGGTTTGTACTCTTCTATAACAAGATCTCCAAGATTGTGGACCTGCCAATGCATAGCTTTAAGCAATGTGTCACAAAAAATTTACTTAGTCGAGGTTACTACACCATTGATGAGTTCCTCAATGATAAAGATGCTTGGAGGCCATTCGATCAACTTTCACCTTCACACAGGAAGTAAAACTATAAGAAATTGTAATCTTGTCATCAATTGTAAATTATAATATTGTATGATTTTTTTAAAAGAACAAAGCTGTTGAGTTTCTTGCCGGTTTCTTCTCAGCCTTCCGAACCGGTGGTAGAATCTTCACAAATAGTCAACTGACGTGTCTAAAGTGCTTGTAAACTGAGCCTACTTGAGTTAAATGAAATTTGAATTTAATACATTTTAATCAAGTAATATTTTTTATGAAAAATATCATCTCTAGACCACAAATCCTTCTGCGTGGATATTTTGATTTCCCGCGAGACTAAAACAATTTCCCGGGGTAAAAAATATCCTTTATTAATCCAAGATAATGTTTTGGTAGCTGTGTATATTATATGTACTAGATTTTATTTATAGTCCATGCAAAAAACATTTAACTACACTTTTTGACTTCTTCGTATTAGTAGTGTGTATATTTGCTGTGACAGCAGCTGCCGTGTTTGCAGTTTGAAGTATTTTTTATGACTAGCTTGTTATCTGTGTCTTCGTTTGTGTGGAATTAACCAATATTTTTACTAATTATATTGTAATAAACTATGGGCAAGTAAAAGTTTCGTCAAAATTGATTCAGCCGCTTCGGAACGCACAGACAAAAGACGAACGACTTTTTTTGTAATATTACGAAAACACTAAAAAGCATTTAGGAAACAGCTTTCTACATGGTTTTTAATTCCAAAATTACTTTTATATAGCAAACAAATACTTGTTTAAGTAATGTTTAAAAACTTCATTAAAAAGTATCCGTAATTTAAACTTAATTTAAGTCCATAATTATAACTTTGTACGGATAATGAATGCACGGATATTAGGAAGAAAGAGCGACGTAAAATTATAAATTTAATACTTCAATGTTTTACGCAGCGTTTCGCAAAGATGAACGAGTATTCATCCGCTATAATTGTTTTCAAAGTTTGTACTTTTTAATTAAAATGTTGATAAGCGTGAGCTTCTAAACTAAAAATTGAATTAATAAAATGAGAAACTAAGAGCATGGATAATATAGCTAATAAAAAGGGGTTATTTTATTAGTTGTACTCGTATCTTATCATCGCTGTTCGCTACATTTTAGACTATGAGCCCGTTAATCCCAGACCTTCGTCATTATATAAAAGCTGAAAGTTTGTCAGCTCATTATAGATGAGTACCGTAACCAATTGTGGAGTTTGGACCGTGGTGGCTTTGGGAAATAGCAGGTTTCAAGGATCCAGACCCTCAGCTATCTAAGTATAAAGTATATATTTTTTTAATATTTTTAACGGCATATTAAGAGAAAATATGAATTTCCATTCGCCAGTCACTTGGCTTCATGACAACTCTTTGCTAGAGACCCTTGAAGTTTAAAATTAAATAATGTTTTTCGAAGGGTTGCCAGGAATCTAAGTGTCTGGCAAGTGCGCATATCATTTCTCATATTATGCCGATAGAATATAAAAATTATACTTCATTCTTAGATGGTTGAGAGTCCTTAAAACCTGCTACCTCCAAAGCAACAACGGTCCAAACTCCATAATTGGCTACCGCACTTACTTATAGTAGGAACATAAGCTGTAATTCAAAAAAATCTATTAATGTAATTTAAAAAAATACATTTATATTTGTTACTTAAACTTAAAAGAAAAAATTTAACTAAACGCTACACTTTGAGCCATCGACAGAACCGTTACCTTCTAAAATTCAACTTTTAAGACTTTCTGCTATTACTCGTAGCTCAGCATTGATTAATCAGAACAATCAACGCTAAAAGCTAATGCTTATGATTAATCAGTCAGTCAATCATAGTCATAGTCATAGAGTGCAAAATAAAGTAGTGCAGTATTCACAGATTATAAAAACTCTCTGTGCATATTGAATACCTACTCTATGATTCGGATGTGAGATGAGGCGAGGTAATAGTGACGCGTCATTAGCTAATGGGCAAGAAACCACTGCAGAGAGCTATTATCCTCGACGTTTTTACCATGTTTCTACTCTGTTGTGTGCCTACTCTGTGCTCTATATTAGAGCGATGACTTGGGCTAATAAACCCGTTATACATCTCATTTACTGTATTGTTTATTTGTGTTTTATAAGGCTTTTATAAATTAGTGTTCCAGACATGTAAACTAATTATAAAAAGGTAACACTAATTTTTGTTTGATTATTACCACCATTAGAAAGCTCTATGTTTATTTAGTAACATACGGTTTATTTTATTCTCTTACTCCCTTGGGAACTGGGACAAAAGGGTGTTTTTCTGGACGTTTTTAAAAAATAAAAAATGTAAATCTTGTTTTTATGGATTTTTGTATCTCAATCATAGTTACATCATCTTTGGCGCAGTGGTATACGCGGTGGATTTACAAATCGGAGGTCCTGGGTTCGATCCCCGGGTGGACAGATTGAGATTTTCTTAATTAGTCCAGATCTGGCTGGTGGGAGGCTTTGGCCGTGGCTAGTTACCACCCTACGGGCAAAGACGTACCGCCAAGCGATTTAGCGTTCCGGTACAATGTCGTGTAGAAACCGAAAGGATTGTGGATTTTCATCCTCCTCCTAACAAGTTAGCCCGCTTCCATCTTAGACTGCATCATCACTTACCATCAGGTGAGATTGCAGTCAAGGGCTAACTTGAAAATATTAAAAAAAAAAACCTTGTTGGTGCAATGGTGTAGGTAATACTAAGCTTTTTTAACACGCATAAATTATTCATTTGTAACTAATGGTTAGTTACAAGTGAAGCTAATTTATGCGTGTATGTATGTAAGAAAATCTTGGAATCTTAATTTGACCCACTTCCCGGTCTTCGATTAGGATAAAATTTTGCACACACTTTGAGTTCTAATGACAATACATGACTAGCTAAGAAACGTCATTACAAATCCGATATGGCGGCCTCCCCAAGATGGTGGACTGATTGTTTGAAATCCATCCCCATGATATGGCTATCAAATAAAAGGGTTTGCTGTCAGAAGTATGAAAAAAAAAATTACGTGACTTGAATCCAATATGGCGAACGGCCAAGATAAGAAATAAGTATGGACGTCATTTTTCGTACGTGGACGTGGAGTCTCACAGGCTCACACTTTTTTCAGAAACTTTTTTTTTGAGAAAACTGATATAAGATCGCTTTTAAAACTGATTGAATATTAAAGTTATAGGGGATTACCAATAAATTTACCAAAAAAATAAAGAGCTTATAAAATAAACTTTTACTTCAAAAATTATAAAAATTTTGAAAATCAAAAATGATGGTACTTTTCAGTCTATATTCTTAGGTATTGAAAACAGTCAAACTTATTTCTATATATCAGAATCCAAAAACGTTTCAAATTACATTTCAAAAACACTATTTCTGGTATCATAAAATATAAATTTTGACAACAGTTTATTAACGTTAATTTACTGGCAATCAGTGCACAAAGGTCTACTTGATGGATTTTTACTTGGGGAATATTCATTGGAAGATGCAACCTCCTCCCTTGTTGGTAGTTTTGCAACTAAAATAAAACCTACTGAGCCGCTCAATCGCGGGAAGTGGGGAGAATTAGGTGAAGCTAAGAAAACGAAAACATCGAGTAGCCTGTGAGACTCCACGTCCATCATCATCATCATCCTCATATCAGCCGATGGACGTCCACTGCATGACATAGGCCTTTTGTTGGGACTTCCAAACATCACGATACTGAGCTACCTGCATCCAGCGAATCCCTGCGACTCGCTTGATGTCGTCAGTCCACCTGGTGGGGGGTCGACCAACACTGCGTTTTCTAGTGCCGGGTCCATAATAGACTTAAAGGTTAATAATATGAAAGTAACAAAATTATGTTCATTTTCTTGTCAGGCTTCGTGATGATAACAATTATGTTGAGACCAATATAATCGCACTACAGATAGCACTGTTCTATTAACTCATAACGTTATGTATGTTACGTAAGGCTTAGCTGCCGGGAACCACAACAATAGATCGCATGATTACTTGACTATAATAGGATAACAGTTGGCCATTTCTCAGATCAACATAGTCCTATAACGGACCCATACTTAATACGTATATCACTAAGCTATTGTTTTATCATTACAAATTATTTCCTAATTTTGTATTTTTTTTTAAATTAACAATACCACAGGCGATTCGACGATAGAAAAGACGGCAAATACTTGATTAAAGGCAACATATGACACATTCATGGACCATCTCCCTCTGGGGAATGTTGCTTCTAAACACCGAATTTTCCTGAAGAATATCAAAGAAGATAAGTTTTAGATGTAATCAAAGCCGATAGGAAGAAAATCTACAACAATAAAATAACGTGTCAAACTTATTTTGTGATGGTCTAAGATCCGGCATCAGAAATATAAACCCTCACCTGTTATCTATTAATAATAACAAATAAATTATAGATAATATTCATAGTGACACATTGCAAATTGATTGCCTACTGAAATTTCGGCCTAATCCTTTTTTTTATACAAAATCTAGGAAACCATGAACTAAATCAAAGGCCATATAACTCAGATAGATTAAGCATAAAATAAGCTTTCATTTGACATGTTAGACGACTAAATAACCGATATGGGTCGGTATATAAATAAATAAACTGTTTATATTTGGCAACCCCACAGTTGCAGTGTGAAAGCAGCCAACCTTTGCTTTTTCAATTCTTTTGGGTATATTCTTTTAACTAGTGTATGATTTTTTAAATTAACCAATGAGGGAAAGAGATTAAATAAATTACAAAAGAATTAACTATTTAATACTAGTATCCAGCCGCAATTTAACTAGGCAACCTATGTGCAATGTGTCAATGTGAATATTTTCCATCATTTATTTCTAATCCCAAATAAATAACAGATGAGTGTATATATTTCTTATGCCGGATCTCGTACTATGTTTATGACTGAAAACAATGATAATTTAAAAAAAAATGTTTAAAAAACTAAAAACACGCTTTTTTCGTATTTCTGACAGCAAAACCTTTCATTTGATATCCATATCATGGGGGTGGAAACAGCCAGTCCGCCATCTTGGGGAGGCCGTCATATTGGATTTTTATAAGCGTTTCTTAACTAGTCATGTATTGTCATCAGAACTCAGCGCGTGTGCATAATTTCATCCTAATCGAAGACCGGGAACCGAATTAAGATTCCAAAATTTCACATGATTACTTGACTATAAGAGGCCATTTCTCAGACGAAGCACCACTATACGGCATTGTATTAGCATTACAAATTACTGCCCTTACCTTATTACATTAACGTTGAAGGTAAATTGTAATTGTGGATCCAGTTGTCTATTTCCTTATTCGTATAATCGAGATCTCTATTCATCTTTCTTTCATTCGACAAACTCTCAGGTTATGCCTCATTTGTAACTGAGAGGTCCTTAGTTTGATTCCTAGCTAGGGTACTTATGCTTACTGGCTCGAGCTTAAGTTTGTATATCTTCTTCTTAATCGTTCACTCTTAGCAGAGTGGTTGTGGTTGTAGCGATGAGCGACGCCTTCTGTGCAATGTACATATGTTTTCTGTGGCAATGCTCCTCCATTTTTGACGATAGGCTACATTATGAGTACACTCCACCATGGATGATTGTGTAGCAGCCTTGACTAAATCCGTCCAGAGGGCCCTGCAATACCAACCGCTCAATTGAATCCTTATTTCTGGAAATGTGACCAAAGTACTTTAAAACCCGTAAAAGCACAGTCGTCGAAAGTCTTTCTTTTATCTTTAATTCCTTGAGAATAGAAATTAATTTACTCAATTCTGGTTTAGTATTAAATGACTGTAAGATAACTAAACCTTACTAGACAATACCTTTGTACAATACCTCCAGTTTAACATTAGAAATGGCCGCCACACACTGCACGAGTGGCGTGGAAAGTAGCGAAGGAAGTAAGCAAAGACGTCGTTTAGTAGTTTAATTAAGTTACTCGGACCATGGCGCGTTAGGAAACCCTCGTAATTTTAATTTCAAGTTTTCGACTAATTTGTCACCATTATTTAATAATATTACCTGACGTTTCGCAATCGCTGGTAAATTAAGCCTAATTGAAATAAACGAATTTAGACTTTGACTAGTCCTGCCGCATTTCATGCCGCTCGTCCTGCCCACCGCTTTTACTTTTGTCGGTCAGAGTGCGAGTCAAAGGACTAGTACGGGGTGTCGCGATTATTTTCGCAAGTTAAGTAATGTGTGGGGAGATTGGACAAACATCGCAGCAGCGCGGATGGCGCAGTGGCGGATTTGTAGTCTCAGCCTTCCTAGGCCCCAAATTACCAGCCATCCCTCTCGACCTACTATCAAAATCAATATTTTTGTGATATTTTCCGAGGTCTTGGGGATAATTGTACATTGGGAGGCTTCGGCCGTGGCTAGTTACCACCCTACCGACAAAGACGTAACGCCAAGCGATGTTGTGTAGAAACCGAAAGGGGTGTGGATTTTCATCCTCCTAACAAGTTAGTCCGCTTCCATCTTAGACTGCATCATCACTTACCATCACGTGAGATTGTAGTCAAGGGCTAACTTGAAATTAATAAAAAAAAAAATTGAATAAAACATTCAAAACTGTTTCAAGTTTTATGAAAAAAGAAAGAGATAAAATTCAAAATTATTGTAAATGCTAAAATTTGGCCACATTTTTTGTCACGAATGGCCCCTAACATAACAACGGCCCAGTTGGCTAGGGCCTAAGCCTGGGCGACCTAGGCCCGGGCCTACTGGCCTTAGGATAAATCCGCCACTGGCTGTGGCATAATCGAACGCAATTGTTTCAGTATAGTTCACTTTAGTATTGAAAAAGATACACAGAACAAACAAAAGTAATAAAAAACTAATTAAAGTTTTCTTTCTTTGCAGTTGTTGCTACAACTATAAACTTCATTGAGTCGAAGAAACACGAAGACCACAATCTTCTCTTCAAACAATATTACAGGTATACTTTAATACGGTATTGTTTTTATTAATTTTAGTTGTAGTACTCATCGACGCAGAACTTGTCCATGGAAGCACTACTGTGCAGGTAGATACTGATACGTACAAAAAGAACATTAAAATCATTCCAGCTATTCTAAAGTAACACTTTGGCCAATGCTCATTTAAATAGATTTAAGTATAGGTAGATTCAAATCCGATAAGTGGGTTCGAATCCGGTCTGGGGCATGTACCTCCAACTTGTCAGTCTTGTCAGTTTTAAGAAATCAAATGTCAAGCGTCTCAAACGGTGAAGGAAAAACATCGTCAAACCGTCAGCGTACCAGATAATTTTCTTAATTCTCTGCGTGTGTGAAGTCTGCCAATTCGCATTGGGCCAGCGTGGTGTACTATCGGCCTAACCCCTCTCATCCTGATAGGAGACTCAAACTCAGCAGTGAGCCGAATATGGTTTGATAATGATTAAACGAGTAGAATATAAAATATCGGGAATATTTTACTACAAGTTCAAAAAAAAGTATGTGTGAGCTCCAAAGCATGAATAGAGTTTACCCTTTCAGATCGACAGTCTCCTCTCAGAATGAGAAGGATTATGCCAATAGAATAGTCCACCACGCTGGCCCAATGTGGATTGGCAGACTTCACACATGCATATTTTGTCCATAGTAATAATTATGAGGATTTTTGCAACATTTGAGACACCTAGAGAATATACATCCGAGTAGATACCTAGGTACATAATCCATTCAAGAGATATCGAATAGTGTTATCTCATGTAACCCAGTTATCTAGTTCACAGCATCCCATATATCGTCAATTAAGTAGTTTCCATTATTTACAATTACACTTAGCTCTGCGTCCATCGGGGATTGCAAGTAGATTTGGTATATAGCAAGTTCCGCTCGTAGTGTCTGTCTCTCTATATTAATTGTGATATACTATGTGCTTCGATATGCATAGGTACCAATTAACACCACTGGGTCCACTGGACCCAGCTTAATATAGCGTGTTTACTCCAAATCTACCCACTAATAACTAGTGGACGTAAGTGGAATTAAGTTTTTCACAAATCCGGGATGAAAAGTAGCCTATGTATTAATCCAGAGTAAAATCTATTTACATTCTAAATTTTAGCCAAATCGGTTCATTAGTAGCGTTGTTAAAGAGTAACAAACATCCAGACAAACATACATAGGATATACTCCCGACCAATTTTTTTTTTTGGTAATGGAGGTTAATCTCATGTTGAGATTGCCCATGATATTATAGGTGCACTCTCCATTCCCTCACTCTCATAGTCCGATGAGGCATGAGGCAAAACTGCCTTATTGGTCTGTTGGTTAGCCTATGTGGTTACGGATAACGAAATCCTGGGTACTAGTCCTAGGCCGGGTTGTAAAATTTTCTTCATTCTAAGATAATTTATTTAAGTAAAATTTCTCACTAGGGAAGTTGCTACACCCCAAGCGTCGAAGTGCACTATTAGACTCCCGATTATTATCATTAACATCTGGTAGTAGTCGCTAAGGAGTTTAGCATTATCATCCTAATCATATTTAACAGCGTGGTAGGTTTAAGCTCCATATCCATAAAGAAATGATTCCAAAACTGAAACATATTTTGATTTCTCAACCACGCTAGATATGATAAATGGTTTGAAAAAAAATTACGACCAATAAGCAATAGCTCTCAGTTTTGTGTGTTTACGTCCTTAACAGTTCCATAAGACCAAACAGTAATTTATGTGCCAATAGTTGGTACAATCGCAAAGTTATTTGCAGACATTAAAAGGTAATGGCGGAGTCTATTCAATTCCATCCAAAGCTTTAATATCCAGAAACGCAATAAAACATCCCTCCAAGCCGTGTTGTTACTTTGACACTGTTAACTCGTAAAATTGTACGGCCGGTGGTACACTGAGAGAAACTATATATCATACAAACAATAAAATATATATTTTAAACTTTTTTAAACTCAGAGCATAAAATATTTAACCCAGTTAAGGGGTGATCGCAATTTTATACATACAGAATATCTAAAATTTTTTTACAAGATTTTATATTTTGTCAAAAATAATGAGCTTTGTTAAATTCTACATATTTTGACTGCTTGACTGCAACAAAGCCTGATGCAATGCAATGAAGCAAGCAGTATAATTTCTTGTTAACTTTTACTTTGAAGGACCTTAAATTACTAATATAATATTTATTCTTCTTCACATATTTTATTACTTTATAGAATTTAAAGATTGTAAAAGACACTACTGGTTGTGTAATATTTCAAGTAATGTATTATAGTAATATAAATAACAAGCTTAGTCTTATTTAAAACATTATTATGCAATTTCCAACAGTTTAGTTCTATAAATTCTGGATAAATACTTTCTGATTAATATCCCAAACTAGGTATAGTTTCAAATTGGATTTCTGAACCATGCGTAGCCGTGTGGGTATAATCAATGAATGCAAAAATGCAAACTACTCAAAATACTAGGAAATAAAATAAACAAAATACATGGGTGAGTGTGCCCCCAGCATTACGCAGTTTACTCGGTGACATAAAACTTTAAAGCCAATAAAAATACGAGCATCCACTGTAACAGCTGATAAGCGCTTTTTTATTTCACTGTCCGACATTACTGGGACACTTTTTGCCTTGATTGTCTTTTTCTGAGAGATTGTTTCTAAGTATCTAATGTTGTTGTCATTAGTTAAGAGTACAGGATCAAGTGGATGAAAGTTACATGACTGCCTTGTTAGTCAAGTATTTAACTTGTTCAACTGTACGGAGGTCCTGGGTTCGAATTCTAAGAAATTTATCTGCATGGATACATCAATGATTCACCCAAAGTAGGTATTGTTTACAGTCGAATGAAAATTGCTCTTTTTTGCCTTTTGCTAATACTTGTTTTTTCTTGAAATTTATGTACTAAAGGTAAACATATCATGCAGCGACCAGCTAACCTGCAACCATTCCCTTCTTAAGAAGGTTATTTTTAACAATATGTAGTAAAAATTGTAAAACATATACATTACTTTTTTTGGTTGAGGAATCAGTTAAATTTTCGATTAACGCATATCATTATAGGCTACATTTTATCACTCTGATTCAGGATCACTTCTAGAGAAAATAACTTATTTATATCTACTAACATTATAACTAAAGTTGGTGAGTTTAAGAGGTTGTAGGGGTTGTTACTTACTTACTGAAGCGATTTTAAAAATTCTTTTACCAATATAAAGCCATGATATTTATGAGTATCATAGACTAGGTTTTATATCCATACTAGCTGACGCCGCGCGGTTTCACCCGCGTGGTTCCCGTTCCCGTAGGAATACGGGAATAATATATAGCCTTGATAAAAGTGCTATTCAACACTGAAAGAATTTTTCAAATCGGACCATTAGGTTCTGAGATTGGCGCGTTCAATCAAACAAACTCTTCAGCTTTTTAATATAGTTTAGAATATAGATATAGATTCCCACGGGAATTCACGAAAAACTACGCAGGTGCAACCGCGGGGCATTTACTAGTAAAATACAATGTCGTTCGACACGGTATATCTTGTCACAAACATCGTTTATATTTTCGTCGCTGATAAAGACAAATTACATCCAAGTATCGATAATCTTTCTTGTTCCCAGGGAGCCCGCATCCTTCCCCGAGGCCGGGATTAGTGATAAGATCCCGGTTGACAAGCGGGATTATGGTGAGTGATTCGTATCTATATTTCTATTCCCCAATTCTTTGATCAATTCCGTTTACGCAATTCGTTTAGTATTGATTTGTGAAGCTGCTCACATATTAATACAAGCTTTTATTAAATTGCACTTTATCTCCGTCAGGTGATGTGTGTTATATATGTTTTAAAAATGTACGTAAAAAAATGTTCCATTCTTTTTATTAAATAAAAAATACAATCGACTCCCAAACTCATAAACCTACCCGTACCTATGAAACCAAAAAACAAAAAATAGTAATTTTAATATTTTCTACCCACTGAATAAGTTGAAGTCTGCATGGGAAAGTTATGCATGTTCATGTATTTAAAAAAATTACGCGAATTGATAACGATCTTCCGTTTTTTGTCAGTTAAAAACGCAATGCATTCAGCACATTTGGGTTCTTTTTCTACCTCATGTGCGACCGAATAAAATTTCTTTAGTTTCCATTAAAATTACAAATAAAACCAGATCGCCACAGCAGTAAATAGAACGCACTACTTCGTCGGAAGTCATACAAAAAAAAAAGAACTATTGGCATACTTCCATGACAAATACATAGCTATACATCAAAACTAGCTTTAGAAAAAGTTTTCAAGTAGAAGTAAGGGTATACGAGTACAATCGATGTTACTAACTTTGCCCCGATAGAAGATTTTAACCTAAACGATTAAAAAGATCAAAGTGGTAAAGTTCCGTTACTAACCGAGCGGACGCAATACACTAAAAACTCCAATCTTTTAACTGAAGATGTCTAAGATATTGAGAAAAAAAAACTTTTTGTAACCGATGAATGAACCTATTGACATAGAAAACAGTGTCTCTTTCTTGAAAAGATGTTTATGCTCTACTCCTACTGTATTCACTTCTTCGTCGTTATCAACCCATATTCGGCTCACTGCTGAGCTCGAGTCTCCTCTTAGAATGCGCGGGGTAAGGCCAATAGTCCACCACGCTGGCCCAATGCGGATTGGCAGACTTCACATCATCATTGTCAGCCAATGGACGTCCACTGCTGGACATAGGCCTCTTGCATGGACTTCCAAACTAAACAGTATCGAGCCGCCAGCATCCAGCGGCTCCCTGCAACCCGCTTGATGTCTTCAGTCCACCTAGTGGGGGGTCGACCAACACTACGCTTTCCGGTGCGGGGTTGCCATTCCAGCACCTTGGGACCCCAACGTCCATCGGCTCTTCGAACTATGTGGCCTGTTCACTGCCACTTCAGCTTCGCGAGGAGTGCAGCAGGGAGATTGGATTGGATTGGTCTTGTAGTCTGATCCTGTATACGGACTGACATAGTGGCTGTAGATGTAGGTACCTGTAGTCGATCCGGCATCTCTGCAAAGACCTCAGCACAGCCCAGGTTTCCACCGAATCGAAGGCTTTCTCATAGTCCACAAACGCTAGGCAAAGTGGCTTGTTATACTCTTCGGTCTTCTGTATAACCTGCCGCAACGTATGTATGTGGTCTATGGTACTAAAGCCTGCTCGGAAACGGGCTTGTTCGGGAGACTTCACACACGCAGAGAATTAAGATAATTCTCTGGTATGCAGGTTTCCTCACGATGTTTTTCTTCACCGATTGAGACACGTGATATTTAATTTCTTAAAATGCACACAACTGAAAAGTTGGAGATGCATGCCCCGGACCGGATTCCGGAATCCGGTCCGGAGTCATATCCACTGGGCTATCACGTATTCCCCTCTTGCTTCATCATTATCAACCCATATTTGTCTCACTGCTGAGCTCGAGTCTCCTTTCAGATTTTTTTATTTATAATTTTCGATTCAAAAAGGATTCTCATTCAGAATGATAACTTTTCCCATAAACATACAAAATTGCAAGAGTTAAAAATCCTATGGTTGCTGACCTTATACAAAAAGATTTTTCTAGACCTTTCTAGGTTGAAAAGAAATCTTAATTGTAACCAGAAAGATAAAAGTTTCGCGCAATTTAATTTTCTACCAAGTCTCATTTCATATTAAAAAAGAGAGCATTGTCATGGAAAACAACTTTCGTATCGGTCCTCTTTGAAAAGAATAAAGTTGTAAGATAAAAGTGTTTTCAAAAAACTCGGAAACAACTGCGTCGCTGAAACTTTTGGGTCCAGTTCCCGGCGTTTTGTGGTATCACTACAAGTGAGTGCAAAAAAATTGTACACCTTTAAAAAAATAATTTTTAAAAACAATTTTAAACATTATTTTAAAATGTACCTAATCTAGTTCAAAACTTAACTTCTTTATTATACTGTTATATGGTGGTATGTACCTATATATTTCTTAGTGTATGATTTATACACACATATTAGTATGATGTCTTATTTGTGTAGTGTGCCTACAGCCTAAGCTGTCCAGATTAGGTTCTGACTTAAGAGTATGAGGAAGGAAGCGATAGAAATGAAATTAAATTAAATGAAACAAAATGAAATTAAATGAAACGAAACGAAACGAAACGACTTCAACGATACTTGTTGGAACCTGTTTTAATTCATTTTATTGATTACGAGTGTTAACTTTAAATCATCAATAAATAATTATTACTATTTGTAAAGCAATAATGATCGGTTATACATAATACAATAATCGCTTATACATTTACTATCGTAAAATTATAAAGCTAAGCCACACTCAGTCAGTCTAATAATAGGAAATCACTTCCAACCTTTTTTATTGTGTATATTCCTATATACTAGTATTTTTTATCTTGAACTTATTAATATAACTCTGAGTATTTATTGAAGTTGTATCTGTGAGTACAGAATAAGTAACAGCGGACGCATAAATTTTATTTCGAAGGGCAAATGCTAAACGCCCGTAAATTGACGTTAAACATGAAAATTTGACAGGTGAAAGGATCAAGTGATCTCATCTACATAATAAATTCTATACAGAAAATTCTGTTCTTACAGTGTAATGCCCTGTTTTTAACATAGCCTTTTCATATAAAACCATGATAAAATAAATGTGGAAAGCAATAAGGAAAAAGAAGTAGAAGTCTTTGAAAAGTACGAGTATTTTGATAAATAATACTATACTATAAAAAATAATATGCACTTTAAATAAGTATACTTTGGCGATACCAAGTAAATTGTAAAACGTATAAAGTACGAGTAGATAAGTATAATTTCGTTAATCGAAAGGTAAGTATTTTGAACAGTGCAACATTCTGCACAATCTTTTTTTTACAATTTAAAAAAAAGATTGTGCAGAATAATAACCTATTATTAAAGTAGTAAGTTTTATTACTTTTTAAATAAAAACTTAAAAGAATTAATAGTTAAATTTAAAAAAAAGTATTAAATAGAATGTACCTTTTTTAGTCCGACAGTATACTTAACTTTTGCCTATCGAAGTGGAGAAATTGCGGAGGAGATTGTTCGGAAATTTGCTTCGACATTCTGTACAGGATCTCGATTTTTATTCGATCGTTTTTTCCAGTTAATTAAAAGCCAAGGTTTACTTGCTGTTAAAGGGTAATAAATTTATACTTTACTTGTTTATTCAAACTCAAAATCAAATCAAATCAAATCAAAAATCATTTATTACAAGTAGGCTCAGTTTACAAGTACTTTTGACACGTCAGTTGACTATTTGTAAAGATTCTACCACCGGTTCGGAAGGTTCTGCTGAGAAAAAACCGGCAAGAAACTCAACAGTTGCTCTTTTTTAAAAATCATGCAGTATTATAATTTACAATTGATGATAATATTACAATTTCTTATAATTCTACTTTTTGTGTGAAGGTGGAAGCTGATCCAATGGCCTCCAAGCGCTTTTATCTTAAAATAAAATAAATATATAAATCTTTGAGGAGCTCTTCAATGTTGTAGTAACCTCGACGAAGCAAATGTTTTTTAACACATTGCTTAAAGCTATTGGCAGATCCATCACAGCCTTGGGGACCTTATTATAGAAGAGTACACCCAAACCTACAAAAGATTTTTTTTACTCTTTGGAGACGATATGCAGAAATAACTAACTTATATCCGTGTCTAGTAAGACGTGGGCTTAAATCTCCTTTTCGTTTGTACAAATTAATATTTTGTCTTACATAGACTATACCTGTTATATATATATATTGACAGGCTACTAATCAAAACCAAAATGTTTAACCACCTACACAAAAAGAGGGGTGTTATAAGTTCAACGTCTGTCTGTCTTTGTGGCATCCTAACTCTCAAACGAATGGATTGATTTCGATGCGTTTTTTTCATTTAAGATTGAGTTTTCTTGCGGTAGTGTTCTTAGATGTGTTTGGTTAATATCGATCGCTGGATCGATGTAGAGTAACAGTGTAAAAGTATTAGCTCTTTTTTCAAAATTGTGGAAGTTTTTAAATTTATATAAAAATAGACATGTTAGTAATTTTTTTCAAAACGATATAAGGAAGTTTTTAAATTGGTGTAAAAATATACATGTAAGTAATTTTCTTTGATTCAGCTCACATAATGCAACACCATTTAAACTTTTCTCTTGTGATTGAAACAATTTCTGCCATAAAAGTTGTTACTTTAGTTAATTTCATGACCTTAAGTATTCAAATTTTTAATTTTCACCTTGTTATAAGTAGGCTTTCTTCATACAAGCAATTTTAAGACGTCATATTTGACTATCTATATCTATACAAATATTATAAAGAAGTAAAGTATGTGATGTTGTAGGGAGTAATCTCTGGATCTACTGAACCGATTTTGAAAATTCTTTTACCACTTAAAAGCTACTTTATCTGTGAATGTCATAGACATACTTTAGTCCTGTATTCTCATGAAAACGGGAACTACGAGGGTGAAACCGCAGGGCGGCGGTGGTAAAGTAATAACTGAACAAATGAGATAGTCAAATATATTCATACTAGTAGGTAGGCAAGTACTGATATACAATTATGAATTTCAAAATTCAAAAACTTTTTCAAACGATTCCGCAATGCACTTACGCACGGTTTACTTCTGTAGAGGCACGAACCTAACTCGGTACTGCACTCAAAACTTGTGCAGTTGCAGGAAAACTTTCGCGGTATATCCTCAGTAATCTATATTACTAAATAAAAAGCTAATTTCAACTTTATTTTGTGCAGTGTAAAGTGGAATTTTAATTGCGAGAAAACTTTGCATATTTTTTTTATTTGAAGGATCTGTGTTTGACGCTTACTATGAAGTTTTTAACCAAAGTTCGGAGTGTTGAAACTAATTAGCATTGAATTTATAAATAGCCTTTAATTACCGGCAGGTATGTCGATCCTTTCGATATTTACCGTTTTTAATGGGATTTTAAAGTTTTAATATGATTTTTCATACTTTACATCGTTATGAAAACTTCGTATTTTAATGCAGAAATAGGGTATAAGTCAACTACTTATATCAAATTTAATATATACAATGTTATTTCCTACATAAGGAGGAAAAAAGTAATTTTTTTTCGAACTAGTAGAACGATAATGAACAATTTAAGACCATTTTAAATAAAAGTGTCAACTAGCCTATTACGTCATGTTTTTTTATGTAGTGATTTTTTTGATAAATAACACTTTTATTTGAGGGTACAGTCAACGACAGTGTAGGCATTACTAAAGAACGTTGCTGGAGCCTGCCACAAAATTGGTCAGAACTGGATGAATTACAAATACATTAATTAACCTGAGCTGGAAGTCAAATCCAGGATCTCTTATTTAAATTTAAATTTCAATTTCAGTTCAAATTAAAATTTTCTTTGTACGCAATTGTACTCAAATAATGGTAGTTTCAAAACGGTAACGCATTTCTAAAGGTTTTATAAAGTTTCCACATTCAAAACGTTGCCGAACAATACTTTGTTCCCGGATGTTTTGTAGAGGCCTAACAAAGCTTACTCAGTACAGTACTGAAACTCTGTACTCTAAACTAGGTGCAGACAAAGTTTCATATCTACATACGGAGTTAATATCTACATTTGTGTGAACCTAAGGCCTCGCGCAGACACCAAACGTTGAGGTTTTCTGAGTTACAAACATACACACTTACATACAAACTTTTTTTATTTTCTGATTGTCTAAGTTCCGTAGGCTCCATATGAGACCTCGGCGGCGTCACTAGGGGGTTTGGGCGAGCACAGAAGCATCGTCTGATGGGGCCCGAAGCAGAGTAGATGGGCGGAGCGACTTTCTAAGGGCGTCTCCTCTAAGACTCGGACCTCGGCTTAGAGGGCCGTTCGAAAAGGGTGTTTTGACCTGAGTGTATTAGTCCGGGCGCCTCCGAGATCGTGAGTTAAAAAACCCACGTCTGGGTGGACATACAAACTTTCGCTTTTATAATATTAATGTCGTTAGTGTGATGTGAAGTAAAAACAAGTCTTTATTTCTTCTGTTATGCTAAACAAGCCGACGTCCTGCAGTTTCACCCGTGTGTGTCACATAGTTCGAAGAGCCGTTGGACATTGGGGTCCCAAGGTGCTGGCGACCCCGCTCTAGAAAGCGCAGTGTCGGTCGACCTCCCACCAGGTGGATTGACGACATCAAGTGAGTCGCAAAGATTTACTAGATGCAGGCGGCTCAAGACCGTGATAATTGGAAGTCCCTACAAAAGGTCTATGTCCTGCAGTGGACCTCCATCAGCTGATATGATGATGATGATGATGACAAGGAATAGACACTCACACATAACGTGGCTTTCTAGTGGTATAAGAATTTTCAAATTCGGTTCAGTGAATTCAGGGATAACCTCCTACAGTGCCACAAGCTTTACCTACCTCTTTATAATATTGTATTGTTATGTTTGACAAGGGAAAGGAGATGATGAAATATTGTATACCTAGATAATATAGATAACAGAACAAATCTATAGTAATAACTTATCTTGATAAATTTTGTGTGTTTGTACGTTTTGTGAGGTTGTACTGGGTAATCACTTGCATTTCATATTTAAGAGAATTATTTCTATTTCGTTCGGTTTCATAAAGCCCGCTCTAGTATTACCGGGTAAGGCACTCTAAACTTGTGCTGCTACAGCAAAACTTTCTAGCCTAGCTATATTAAGCTTTATCGACGATCCATGCAAGCTATTTTTGTCTTTAAGCCTAAGCTGATTAAGTGCAATTTCGAATGATGGAAAGATTTCCAAATTTTTTCAGTTTTACTACCAATCCGCGTTTTACTATGAGGATAAAGTTAAATCGAATGGAGATTACTGTAAAGTGTCTTCCGCTTTTACCTAGTATGGAAATTTTGTATAGGTCTATTTCATCATTGTGACTAGCTGAAGTGGCAATAAGCAGGGCACATAGTCTTAAGAACCGATGGGCGTTGGGGTCCATAGAGTTACTCTGCGTGATCGAATCAGAAACGAGAAAATCCGCAGAAGGAGTCACCGACATAGTTCAGCAAATCGCGAAGCTGAAGTGGCTTTGGACGGGGTACATAGTTTGAAGAGCTGATGTACTTTAAGGGGGCCAGTCCACGTCCAGTGGCTATCATCATCATTATCAACCCATATTCGGCTTACTGCCGAGCTCGAGCTCGAGTCTCCTCTCTGAATGAGAGGGGTTAGGCCAATAGTCCACCACGCTGGCCCAATGCAGATTAAGATTCTCTGATATGCAGGTATGTTTTTCCTTCACCGTTTGAGACAAGTGATATTTAGTATCTTAAACTGTACACAACTGAGGTGCATGCCCTCCGGACCGGATTCGAACCCACACCCTCCGGAATCGGAGGCAGATGTCATATCCACTGGGCTATCACGGCTCTTACTCCAGTGGCTATACCATATATATTTTACAAACAAAGTTTAAAAAATGTTGGAGGTATAGCCACCACATGCAAACCATTACTATGATTTATTGTAAAGTACTCCTATTGAAAAGTGTTTAAAATTACTTAAAGTTTATAATAAAATAGAATGGAAGCAATTAACTGAACGAATAATAGGAAAAAAGTTTTCTGCGGTTAAAATACCAGGTTCTGTTTTGTTCCGAAGTAAGCGTTCCAAGTTAAAGCGCGAGGTATTTTGGAATTTATTACGTTGCAGTTGTTCGCAATTATGAGTTTTTCAATTTTTCTTTCTATTTATGTTTTCTTTGTTTTAATATTTTTTAAGCATTTTTCCTTCCTACCAACCTTCGCTAAAAGAGGCACCCTAGATGCGTTTTGAACAAGGTAGTCGGCTAAAGTATATATTTCTCCGTGAGATATGTTTTGGTTAGAAATGGAAAAAAACAGAATGTTTTTTTTTTATTATTCTTTACAAGTTAACCCTTGACTACAATCTCACCTGATGGTAAGTGATGATGCAGTCTAAGATGGAAGCGGGCTAACCTGTTAGAAGGAGGATGAAAATCCACACCCCTTTTCGGTTTCTACACGACATCGTACCGGAACGCTAAATCGCTTGGCGGTACACGTCTTTGTCGGTAGGGTGGTAACTAGCCACCGAACGAAGCCTCCCACCAGCCAGACCTGGACCAATTAAGAAAATCTCAATCGGCCCAGCCGGGGATCGAACCCAGTAACTCCGTTTTTTAAATCCACCGCACATACCACTGCGCCACGGAGGCCGTCAAATATTAAAAATATTTACCTGTCAGAAACATTAAAAATATTTACGTGTGACGGAAATAGCCTGATTCTTTCTGTTATATCATCCGATAAATCGAAGATTGTGATTTATTGGACGGAAGAATATCCAAGCTGACCTCAATTCTCTAAATAATTTCACTCCAATACTCAGACATTGAATCTACAATTTTCAAAACCCGTAGGTTATTAATAGTAGGTAATTAATGTTGCAGTTCAATTAATGAACCACCCGTATTAATAATAATGTATTCTAAGCACACAAAAAGTAATTTAAATAAACTAATGAATATTATTTAAACGTTGAACATTGGTGTAACAAGAAGATTTTAAATGTAAACCCTCGTAATAATATTTCAACTATATTCAACTTTATATAACATGCGGCAAAGTTGATTTCAGTTTAATGCAATTAAACTTCAGTATAGATTACGAGAGAAAACGCAAAACTTTGAACGCGGCTGCACAAGTTTGGAGTACAGTAGGACCGACTACTACAGATTTAAGGTGTCCTTCCACCGATGATGTGCGATTTACTCATAGTACGCTAGCCACCCACGGTCCGATCTTTTAAGGTAACGTTGCACCGAAAATGTGCGATGTACTCATAGTACGCTAACCACCCACGGTCCGATCTTTTTGGGTGTCGTTCCACCAAAGATGTGCGATGTACTCATAGTACCCTAGCCACCCACGATCCGATCTTTTAAGGTGCCGTTTCACCGAAGATGTGCGATGTACTCATAGTACACTAACCACCCACGGTCCTATTTTTTAAGGTGTCGTTCCACCGAAGATATGAGATTTACCTACTCATAGTACGCTAGCCACCCACGGTCCAATCTTTTAAGGTGCCGTTCCACCAGAGATGTGCGATGTACTCATAGTACGCAAACCACCCACGGTCCGATCTATCTAGGTGTTGTTTCACTGCAGCTGTGCGATGTACTCATAGTACGCTAGCCACCCACGGTCCGATCTTTTAAGGTGTAGTTCCACCGAAGATGTGCGATATACTCATACTACGCTAACCACCCACGGTCTGATCTTTTAAGGTGTCGTTCCACCGAAGATGTGTGATGTACTCATAGTACGCTAGCCACCCACGGTCCGATCTTTTTAGGGGTCGTTCCACCAGAGATGTGCGATGTACTCATAGTACGCAAACCACCCACGGTCCGATCTTTCTAGGTGTTGTTTCACTGCAGCTGTGCGATGTACTCATAGTACGCTAGCCATCCACGGTCCGATCTTTTTACGGGTCGTTCCACCGGAGATGTGCGATGTACTCATAGTACGCTAGCCACCCACGGTCCGATCTTTTAAGGTGTAGTTCCACCGAAGATGTGCGATATACTCATACTACGCTAACCACCCACGGTCTAATCTTTTAAGGTGTCGTTCCACCGAAGATGTGCGATGTACTCATAGTACGCTAGCCACCCACGGTCCGATCTTTTTAGGGGTCGTTCCACCGCAGATGTGCGATGTACTTATAGTACGCAAACCACCCACGGTCCGATATTTTTAGGGGTCGTTCCACCGAAGATGTGTGATGTACTTATAGTACGCAAACCACCCATGGTCCGATCTTTCTAGGTGTTGTTTCACCACAGATGTGCGATGTACTCATAGTACGCCAGCCACCCAAGGTCCGATCTTTTAAGGGCAATTGCAAACACTTTTATATGGGCGACCACGGCTCTACCATGACCATTTTTGTTCCTATGCATTTCTCTATTTAAATCTGAAATATTTTCTTGTTTCGTACTTTTTAGACCTCTTTTTACGTAGTCGGGTTATAGTTTTTAAACTTTATTTTTATTTTGGTAACTATGACTTTAAGTAACTACCTTTTTATACCTACTCAAAATACTATGCTAACGTATAAAACAGAGTATCGAACAATGGGAAAGCTAAGTACAAGATTTTCCTTTCCGATTAATGAAACCGAAAGACACTCGATATTAGTTGAAAACTTCGTTTCATTAATACTGAGAGTAAAAAGTAAAGCATTTAAAACTAAAACGAGACGAAAGTTACTGCACAATCAAAACTTTGCTATATTAAGCAGGCGATAAAGTTGAATTTCGATTGTATTTACATTCAATACGGATTACGGGAGGGTAGACGGAAAATTTTGACCGCAGCTGCACGAGTTTAAAGTAAAGTTTCGTGTTAGGGCTATGCGTCCTAGAATTGAACATTGGGAGAGCAACGTAACTGAAATTCTGCGGAAATTTCAAAGCAAAATTATTGAGAATTGTTCTCCAATAAAAGTTTGTAATAATTTTATTGAAAATAAAGCTGATATCAACGGTGTGTTTTGGACTGGTGGCATTCCGGTACGATGCCGTGTTGAAATCGATAGGCGTGTGGATTTTCATCCAACTCTTAACAAAGTAAGCCCGCTGCTATCTTCAATTGCATCATCCATTACCATCAGGTGAGATTGTACTTAGTCAAGGGCTTACTTTAAAAAAGAAAACGAACTATGGTGAGTAGAAGTTATCGTCTATTACAGAAACATATATACTCGTACCTATAATGGACTGCATTTCCTTTTTATAAAAATGGCTCACAGAAGTTTTTCGCTAAGCGGGGAGCAACTATTTGAAAAATTTTTCTATAATCTTCTGTCAGTTCTGTGAGCCGTATGAATAACAGTGATCACCGAGTCCATGTACCGTAGGTAGTAGGTACAATGTATGTCAATCTTCTATTATCATCATTGTCGATGTCCACCGCTGGAAATAGGCTAGTATGCATACGAAGTATGTACTTCTAACACGACGGACTCGAGCTGTCAGCATCCAACGGCTCCCTGCAACTCGTTTGGTTCTTCTGCGGATCTCCTCATATCTGATTCGATCACGCAGCGTAACTACAAAAGCTGTTGAGTGAATTTGAGCCTTGAGAAGTAAGGAAAACCATTTATGTATTAGGTGTAAAAGGGTTGTAATGAGTTACATTTAGATGGCGCCTCGTGATTAAGATTTGGTGTTGATGTGATGTGTCACCAAGTAGTCGAATCTGTTGGTTATCGTGGTTTTTTTTTGTGAATACATATCCTTTCTACCCGGAAGTAATGTATGAATGCATTTCTCAAAGAAAAAAGGTTCCTAAGTTCAGAGTTTAATATGGCGAATTGGTTATTTTTATGTATCAAATATTATTTGAAATAATTTACCGAGGATATTTAAGAATATTAAGAATTAATTATTTTTTTACTCTACACCAAATTTCATCCAAATTGGTTTAGCGGTGTAGCCGTGAATAGCTAAGGCAGACAGACTGACTTACTTTCGCATTTATAATATTAGTATGTGCATTGTGCATTGGGCAGTATAGATGGTTCTCCGTTTACCATCGGAAGGGTCATCGGCTGGGTTCATCATTGTTTTGAAAAATGTTTGTAATGAATGTCAATAAAGTAGTAGTATTAATTTATGAAAAAAAAATTAATTAACCATAATTCATTGTTTCAGGTACACAGTTTCAAAGTTTAGAATCAACGCAAAATGTAAGAAAGTCTAGGTAAGAACATTCAAAATTATGTTAAAACATGAAGGATATTAACTTTGTAAATAATGAAAAATGAATAACTGCATAAATAATTCCAGATTAGCAATTCTTGTGGATTTTTAGATGCTGTGTCTTACAGCTCCGCTCAAATTCAAAAAATCATGTTTTTTTCGATACAGTGAGTTATCTTAACAGTGTATTAAAAAAAAACATTAACGTTTTGAGAAAGCGCAATGTTTAGTTTTGAATCAAAATCCTAGTATTTCGAGATATGTTACTATTGTATTTCTTAACATTTTTAAGTCTTAAAAACCCAAACCCTACCCAGGGTCAAAGCAGTAACCGCTACCGATGAGGCAGTCTCAGGAACAAAAAAACTATAGCCCTTTCTACAGCTTTTGTGTACTGTTTATCTACTAACAAATTAGAAATGAAAGTAGAAAAATTGTGAATTGTTTGTTTATAAAATATTGTTCTAAAAATATTAACTATATCTAATTGTTCTAAGCTTCTTAATTGAATCAATTTTCATTAATTTAAGAACAAGCTATTTATGATTAGGTGTGAAATAATTAGCAATTTAAACCCTCATTTTTAATTACTGTGATAGTAAACAGTCCATATTTAGTAGGGCTGTAGCTTGAATTCATTAATATGATTATCGTGTTGCATGAATGTATGCCAGTAATGACTTCCATTTCAAATGTTCTGATGTATGTGATGCTTTGTTATGTGCCTAAACCGTAATTTTGCAAATGAAGCTTGGACTTCGTCCAAAAGTGGAATAATTTATACTATCACGTATAACGGAACGGTATACATTTATTGTGCAGAGAATTTGCTTATCAAACTTTGAGTCTGTTTTCGAGTTTAAAATTATAAGCTGTTTTTATAGACGGAGAGCCCGTGAACACCAGACCATTGTCATTTTATAAAAGCTGAAAGTTTGCAGCTCATGCTCCTACTATATCTTCTTTCGGTTTTAGATTATGCGGACGCGAGCTATCTAAATATAACTGAGGACCAACTCAATAAACTTGAGCGACTTCAAAATCTTGCTATTCGGTTCATATTTAGCCTACGCAAATATGACCATATTTCTGAATTCCGTCAGAAGCTCAAGTGGCTCCCTATTCGTCGTCGCCGGGATCTGCATGTACTTTCACTTTTGTACTGTGTGTTGTTTAATCCAAAATCTCCTGTGTATCTGAAGGAGAAATTTACGTTTCAGGGAGTGCAGTCTGAACTGAGACAGTGTCGATTACTAACTCTATGTTTACCCGTGCATAAGACGAAATTTTATAAACATTCTTTCGTTGTGCAAGCCGTTAAGTTATGGAATGCTCTCCCTTTAAACATACGGCAATCAAAGACACTGGACATTTTTAAAAATGCCGTAAAGACTCATTATCTGGTGCAGTAAAGACGATTTGTATATATTATTTCTTTTCAGTATAAGGTATTTATTAGTATATTTTGATATGTATTTTATTCATTATTGTAGGTATTTGTGTAATATTGTTTATGTATTAGGATGTAAATTATTTGTATGTATGTGTATTACTAATACTATGGTTATTTTTGTTTTACGCCACCTGCTGATGTCCTTAAGTTTTCCTAAACCGAAGGTTGCCTGGAAGAAATCGCTACTTAGCGATAAGGCCGCCTTTTGTATGCTGATCTCTTCCTAATTTGTTTTTTATTTCACTTGTTTTTGTCTTTGTGGTGTGCAAATAAAGTATATTTATCTTATCTTATAAGTAAATACGGTAGCCAAATATGGAGTTTGGACCGTGGTGGCTTTGGGAGGTAGGAGGTTTTAAGGATACAGACCCGTCTAAGTATAAAGTATATATTTTTTATATATTTATCGGCATAATATGAGAATTGATATCCCCATTTGCCAGACACTTGGTTTCATGGCAACCCTTTGCTAGAGACCCTCGAATTTTCAAATTAAATAGTGTTTTTCGAAGGGTTGCCGCGAAGCTAAGTGACTGTCAGCTGGGAATATAATTCTTCATATTATGCCGAGGAAATCATGAAAAAATTTCACTTTATACTTAGACGGTTGAGGATCTGGATCCTTAAAACCTGCTACCTCCCAAAGCCACGACAGTCCAAACTCCATAATTGGCTTCCGTACTTACTTTGGTAGGAGCATAAACTGACAAACTTTTAATTTTTTTTTAAATATCGAAGGTCTGGGGTTCACTAGCTCTTAGTCTATTAGAACAAAGTTCTTTTATGCGTCTGACTGTAGACTGAACTGGCAGCAGTTGAAGCATACTGGTAAATCTCCAAATACCAGAGTAGCATAAGTTATAATATAGTAGCTAGATTCAGTATATTACGAGTATATTCTAACGCCCGGGACTTCGTCCAAGTGAAATTCAGTTTTTCACAAATCACGGGAGAGTTTACCGTTGTAAAAAATAGCCCATATGTAGCTGAATAGCCTCATCTAATTTCTAGTGAAAGTCCTATTCAAATCGGTTTAGTCGTTCCAAAGATTTCCTGACAGACACACAAAAATAAAAATTTAAAAAGGTTTGCTTGTATGTTGGTATTGCGCAAATAACTATCAGCACTTGATAAATAACAGTTATTTTAAAATTACAGTCTTCCTTTCTGTCTGTTTATCCATGATATTCTTTTTAAACTAATTAATGGATTTTCATGCGGTTACATTGCTATATCTACCTAAACAAACGCATCATAATTTGTACACTTCATTTCGTCGTAAGTCGTACCTTAAAAGACACAAACCTTGTAGACCAAGTTGCAGGCGTACAGTAGATAGGCCTCCTCTCCATCTCCTGGCGAATGTATTTTTAACATGGTATAAAAAAACTCGCTACGACAAACAACAGCGCTCCCGCACTTCGAATCTGTTTACTTACCCTTATTTTATAAGTTATATAAGTATACTAGCTGACGCCGCGCGGTTTCACCCATATTCGGCTCACTGTTGTGCACGAGTCTCCTTTCAGAATGAGAGGGGTTAGATCTTTATCCACCACGCTGGCCCAATGCGAATTGGCAGACTTCACACACGTAGAGAATTAAGAAAATTCTCAGGTATGCAGGTTTCCTTACGATGTTTTTCCTTCATCGTTTGAGACACGTGATATTTAATTGCAAACCTACGCCCACCGAATCAAAGGCAAAGGTTATATCCACTGGGCTATTACGTTCTATAAATAAACATGACACACTATTATTTTAAAGAGGCAAAGTTTGTGGTATTGTAGGTGGTAATTAATCTCTGGATCTACTGAACCGAATTTGAAAATTCTTTTACCACTAAATAGAGCCACGTGTGAGTGTCATAGGCTTTATTTTATCCCCGTATTCTAACAGGAACGGGAGCTACGCGGTTGAAACCACGGGGTGTCTGCAAGTCCTACTAATCCTACTAATATTATAAACGCGAAAGTTTATATGGATGTTTGTTGCTCTTTACCGTTGCAACTATTGAACCGACTTGGCTGAAATTTGGAATGGAAATAGATTTTACTCTGGATTACCATATATGCTACTTTTTATCCCGGAAAAATCCATGGTTCCCGCGAGATTTGTGAAAAACTGAATTCCACGCGGACGAACTCGCGGGCGTCCGCTAGTATTATAATATGCTTATTTATAATATGCCTGGATGCACCTCAACCTATATTTATCAGTCACTCAGTTGTTTTCGTAGCGTGTACATGCATGCGCTGCGAATAATGTATTCGCACGAGAGTCTCTGTAATAGCCTGATCTTCTTCATTTTATAAACGCTATAAGTTTCTCATTTAGCTCCTACTAATAGTTGGATGAGAGCCGTGATAGCCCAGTGGATACCTCTGCCTTCGATTCGGAGGGCGTAGGTTCGAATCTGGTCCGGGGCATGCACCACCAACTTTTCAGTTATGTGCATTTTAAAAAATAATATATCACGTGTCTCACGGTGAAGGGAAAACATTGTGAGGAAACCTGCGTACCAGAGAATTTTCTTAATTCTCTGCGTGTGTGAAGTCTGCCTATCCGAATTGGGCCAGCGTGGTGGCCTATTGGCCTAACTCCTAATGGGCCGAAAATGGCTTGCTAAAGATGAATAGTTAGGTACGGTAAGTCATGAAAATTGCGCTTTTTCCTACGCATTTTACTTGGACGGTTGAAAGTACCTTCAACCGTCCAAGTTAAAGTGATTGGGGACACTCTATTTTATAAAATTACCTCTCTGGCGCTGTTAGTACTTATTTTATTCTCAACAGCAAGGTCCAAAGTTCGATTCCCATCAGGTCAATTTAGAATTTCATATTATACTGCAATCTAACCTGTGTGCCTAGTGCGAGTTTTCAATATTTTCATACTGTTACTATCGCGTTAACGTAAACGCAAATTTCTAAGGAATTGAAACAGCGCTATCTAGTGGCGCTACTGCACTACCGTTTCAATTTCATATAAATTTGCGTTTACGTTAACGCGATAGTAACAATATGACAATATTGAAAACTCGCAATAGACACACAGGTTAGATCGCAGTAGTCATTGAATAAAAAGATTAGGGAGGTGTGGCCAGTGCAGGCTCTTAGAGTATAACGTTTTAAACACGCTAAAGGCTTATCGCTGACAAGCAGCTGTTTACGTAATGGCATCAAATAATAATGTTGGTAGTACGTGCGCTGAGTGATTTTCTTTGTCGTCATCTTATCTCTTATCGTTGAGGGAAAGAAGTCTTCTTGCATACACACAGATTAAAGAATAATAGGTAGATAGAGCACGGAGCACAATAGTGTCGTAACCGCTTCAAATAAAAAAATTAAAAACGAATAGATTCTCGGGTCAATACGACAGGATGCTTCGCATTAGTAATTTTCAATATTATTCAAGAAAAATAACGACTTATGTTTTTCAATATTTTTTGCTTACAGAAACTAAAAAAATAAGAAAGAGTATTTTTTATTGGTAATTACTGATTATTATATTAATTTACGTAACTGTGTTAGTCATAAATTTTGCAATATATAAATTATGAAAAAAGTTTGTTTATGCGGATGTCAAGGAGACGCGTGACACATACATGTCATACATGTCCGAAACTTCGTTTCTCCTTAGACCCTCTAATCCGGGCCGGATTAGAGGGAGAGATTCTTGCAAAATCCTTTCTTAGCGGACGTCTACTGCCAAGTTTCATAATATTTAAACAATTTACAGATAATCTTCAGGTACTCGTATGTTGAATCGTTATGTTATGATCAGATTCCTTCTAAAACAGTATACTTATCTATTGGTGATAACCACATCCAAATCTGTTCAGCATTCTGAGTTTATCGCGAACATAGTACAGACTAACACACGCGGTACTTTGTTTTGTAATATCTATTTATTTGTCTATTCCTCATTTCTCGTTCCTTCTTTTCGACCCATTCTCTTTCATCTCTCCTAATAGCGATGATGACAGTTTTTTAAATTGTATATAAATTAAGCGTATGCTAATAGTAAAGCAATTTCGTAACAGTAACGGGAATCTGCGATCATTACTTTCAGAGCTACAGGGATTTAAAGGGCGGCAGATTTGCGGCGCTGCCGCGGATCCCTGAAAAACGCCATACAAAATGGCACGAACTAATGACGTCGTAGACAATGTAATGATCGTTAGATTTATATGGGCGTTCAAACAAAATTACTAATATCTTTGTTGTTTGTGCGTTTATGTTTAGAGTTCATATATTAAAAAATGTCACATTTAATGTAAGGAAGCTAAAACTGTATGAATTTTCATCTAATTACGACAAAAGATTTTTAATGGATTTTGAAATTTTATAATCTCATTTATTTTGCAGATATCCAGACAATCTTTGCTTTTTATGTATAAATTAGTTAACATTGACCTTATTTACCCGAATGTATCATAAAAATCAATATATTCAAACCTAGTCATCATCCCCATTGTTCTGAGCATCTATGAGTACTTCCTCCATTCCTCCTCGTCTGTTAGAATGCGTGCAAGAAGTTTGTACGCATCCACGTTTCCCCAATTGTGTATAGCATAGATTATATCTGTGTATAATGTGACCAGTCCGTAACCATAAATGACGCATTGGACCAGCTTAGCGGGTATTGATTAAGCGGTTTAATTTGATATCGATATAATTATGGTTACAATAACAAAGCCGTGCACATAACTGTTATATAAAACTCAGATTACATCTGCAATCTAATTACGTCCGGTAAACAGTGCGGGCGTAGTTTAACAACGGTTAACTATGCATAAATTAAACTGAGATTAATGAAATTACCACGAACAGTGGGCGGTCGTGGCCATGCATTAATGTATGCTCAATTTGAATTTATAGCTTAAGCAGGGTAACCAAAACTGTCGGATGAATGGGACGGAATAATGTTTGATTTGTAAATACTTTTATACCTTTATTGAAATTATTTTAGTAACCCAAAGAGGTTGGTAATCATCCCTTAAGGCAGGCGTCCACAGATCCACATCGTACGGATCGCATTGAATGGATTTTATCTACCGAATAATTAAAAGCGTATGATGCGGATCAGTGAAAGACGTCGATGTTATACTATTGCTCAAAAAAAATATATAAACATTCTTATTATTTAAAATAAGTTTTACTTTCGGAAACCACGTCAATAAATTTAAAAAGTTTTTTATTTAAATATCATCTCGTGCCAACTTGTACAAATTTTATAAACTTTATTTTTTTTTTAGTTTTCGCCATGTACTCTATGTTCCTATCCTACCTATATTATACCCTTACCGTACTTATATAACTTCCTTAAACTGTCGTAATTGTTAAAACAATTCAATAAAAGATGGCGTTATATGGCATGCAAATGATTTAATATTAAATGGAGTACCATTATGACTGTGAATCAACAATATTATGGCTATATTTTTCATGGCAAAATAACGGTCATAAAAAAAAACGCCCAGGGCATCCTCGGTCGCCTAGATATTGTAACATAAAGTTAGATTTGAGATTGCAAACAATAAAAAAACATTACAACATTGCAGACAATAAAAAAAACATGTTTCTGTTTTTCATCGAATTAGAAGAAATCCTATTTGAACAACTTTTCCATTCCTATTTATATAGAGGAATGGAAAAGTTGTTCAAATAGGATTTCTTCTAATTCGATGAAAAACAGAAACATGTTTTTTTTATTGTCTCTACCCAGTCTAATACAGAACTCGGGTGTGGGTAATAAAATAATTTCAGGACTATCCTGCGGGTCAAGTAATCATATGTACCCTATTCTTCTGGCGCAACGTGCATATTGTTGCTGGAACATATAATAGATATATTGCGGTTATGTATGTCGTTATATTGCGTGGAATTATACGGGATGATTAGAAAAGCTGGTCAGAAGCTGAATTCATATAATATTCATAATATAATATAACAATTAATTATGAACAATTAGCCAATTAGGTATGCATCGTTAGATAAAATGTATGTTAATTATCATGTACTAGCGGACTTCGTTCGTCGTGAAATTCAGTTCTTCACAAATCCCTCGGGAACCATGGATTTTTCCGGGATAAAAATTAGCCCTTGTGGTAATCTAGAGTAAAATCTATTTTCATTCCAAATTTACACAAAAACTTTCGCATTTATAATATTTTAATGTGATTATATTTTATTCAACTTAATAAAATTAGAACAGGTTTGATATTGGCATGCTTATTCTCCTTTGAGCTTAAAATATTTATTATTTCACTAAGAATTAACTCATTCACTTATGTGAAAGTTACAGGCTAGTACATTTCAGTTTGAGCGTACAAGAATAGTAAAACGTAGTAATACTAGTAGTGCTAACAAATAAACTATAAACAATAATATAATAACAAATATACAGTAAGAATTATAACGTGATAAACAAAAATACATAATAATTAAATTTTTAATGACTATTTGTAGGTAGTCATTGAAAGAAAAATACCAACAGCGGAACCTGAGGAAATCTCCTTTACATACAGAATCCGTTTATATTCTAATATATTTTGACCTAAACAATATTGTATACATATCTAATTTATTTTGTGGAGGTTAGAGTCAGAGGTTTGAAATCTGTCATATAAAATTTTGATAAATGTCATCTGGGCCATTATTACAAATCTTTTGACACCACATTCATTAATATTGGGCCAGTAATTTCAGCGCTTCGGTGAAACATACATACATACATAAATAGACTGCTAAAATAATTACCCTTAAATATGTATGATGCAAAGTAATGTACTACTCATTCTTCAAATGAGTAATGGATTTCATTGAAATTTCAGTATTCAGCTTTAGAATGTACCTAACACCTTATGCTATATATTTTAGAGCACTGCCTTAATTAGGTAAGAGTATAAAACCTTGCTGAAAAACCATCCAAGGACTACTATTGCTATATACTACGATAAATTGCAAGTTTTTTATAATATTTTCTTTCTATTACAAATGTTCAAAACAAAAAATTGAAGAGTTAGTACATATTCCATTCCCCCAACTTGCTCTGAATAAGTTTTGATAGCAAAACTTCAAACAAACTAAATAAACTACATTCAACCTTAGCTTATGCATACAGATCTTATGAAAATAATCTAGCTACAATTATTAACATTATAGACAAAGAGCTGATTGTTTTAGTATTTTAGTTTTAGTAGATACACCTAAGTCTTATTTTAAATTCATTAATGAAATTTTTTGACGTATCCCACAAACAATAAACATTTAGTTTGCGATTTTTGTTTCATAAAATAAAATTAAAGGACGAAAATTAATTTTACCTATATGCTTTACTTGAAATAAATATTTTATAATTTGTTATAATATTATAATGATTGTTCAACTTCTGCATACTTTTAACCACTAGTACTAATATTCTTGGTATATCAATATATCGACAAGCTTTTCGCGTATTGACCGCCAAGCTTCGTTCCGAAGAGATGTTGATGAATTGAATAATGGTTAGAAAATCTCCTCCTTTTTTAAGTCGGTTAAAAAAGAAACTTGTTTGTTTGTTGAAACAAACAAGTTGAAACATGATTTTCTATTTACCTATATATATTTATATACTATAAAATATATATTATGCATTAATAAATACATACACTTCATAATATTATAAATGTATATATATAAATTGCATTGTCGTTTTCCATTACATACTAGTATCACATTATATCTGTAGTTTAATTAGTAATTATATATTTTTAAAATGTACCACATATTTGCTGCTTATTTTAATTTAATTTAGTTAATGACAATTTATTTGTACAATTATAAACTGTGACGTCACACGGGTCTCAGCTGAAAATCAGCGCCGTGTATTATACTTGTACGTAGTCCCCGGCATATGCTGAGCTGTACACCCTTTCTTTTTAAGGGTTACAGACAGACATGCTGTCATAAGGATAGGGTACTGACTGTCTGTAACTTTTAGATTTGAATAAATTTTCTTTCTTTCTTTCTTTCTTTCTTGTTTGTTTCATGATTGTGTTCTTTTACAACTCCACTGATCGATTCTCTATAAAAATTGGTACAGAGATTATTCTGGAATATCATAAATGGAATCTACTACTGATACGGACCACCGCTATTTTATTATATAGAATAGAATTATAGAAGTCCTCCAGTTCTCGATGTTTCCTTGAACAAGTTTTAACAAACTTTAGTCAAACTGAATTCAACTTTAACTCATGCATACAAATCGAATGGAAACAATCCGACAACAATATACAAACTACCTCACCAGAATCGGAATTAGCTCAGATTCTGTATGATATTTTTGTTGTTTGAACGACCTATTAACCATCTTCCATACATATCAATAAAATTAACGTGTCTCTGATTTAAAAGTGTGTTTTTTGAAGTAATTATTGCTATTATCATCATAATCATCATCATAATCATAATCATCATCATCATCATCATCATCATCATCATCATCATCATCAATCATCATCAACGACCCAAATTCGGTTTCTTGTTGAACACGAGTCTCCTCTCAGAATGAGGGGGGTTAGGTCTTTGCGCTGGGCCTATGCGGATTGGCAGATTTCACGCACGTAGAGAATTAAGATAATTCTCAGGTATGCAGGTTTCCTCACGATGTTTTTCCTTCACCGTTTAAGACACGTGATATATTTCATAAAATTACATAACTGAAACTTGGAGGTGCATGTCCCGGACCGGATTCAAAACTACGCCCTCCGTATTGAAGGCATACGTCATATCCACTGGGTTATCCGGGCGTTATCCAATTATAGCTTTATTATAAAGCACAAATGAACTTTTTGAAAATGTTTTTGTGTCTATCTCCAGGTTAATCTCTAAAACAGTTAAATTTTCACTGACAAATAAAGGAAATGATTGAGCAACATATATGCAAGATTTTATAGGTACCATATCTATGGCAATTCAGGTGTATGGTGTAGAAAAACATAACGTAAAGTTTTGAATTGAATTAGGTAGTATATACACCAGCATCTCCAGCATTTTTGCTTGATTTAAAAAATTTTGTAGCCCCACTACTCTTTATCAGTATTACTTTATCCACATCAAAAACCCTTTTAAAATCAACTCACAAAAACTCTAAATAACCATCATTTTGAGTTGAAATATTCGACTCGCGTACATTCGACTCATACTGCAGTCTACTTCAAAGGCGCTTTTGTTTAACAAAAAATAATGCCGTAATTATATCCGCACTTACACTAAAAGCGGCATTATGTTAAATGCTGTATTTGATTTCGTATTTAAGCAGTCACGATATCAGAGAGATCGTGGCCTATATTCTCTAGCGAATATTGAGCATTACAACGTTCAGAGCTAGTGATGTGCCGGTTCATAGCGCTGTATCAGTGTCTGTATCCGCGGATGTCCGAGGGATATGTATCCGTTTCCGTTACTTTTTGGCGGATCTTTGATGAATCTTTTGTATATTAGATCTTTTATCTTTAACTTATTTTGTTATCATTTTTGAACTCATGAAACAATGCCAATTACAAACTATATAATTATCTATTAGTTATGGCCGTTTCCGGAGGGTGTGCGTTCGAATCCGGTCCGGGGCATGCACCTCCAACTTTTCAGTATTGTGCATTTTAAGAAATTAAATATCATGTGTCTCAAACGGTGAAGTAAAACATCGTGAGGAAACCAACCAGCATACCAGAGAATTATTCTAATTCTCTGCGTGTGTGAAGTCTGCCAATTCGCATTGGGCCAGCGTAGCGAATATGGGTTGATGACGAATTATGCTGGCCAGTGTAAACGATATCAAAGCAAAAGAAAGACTCAATGCAAATCAAAACATCGTCGCGGTGATCGACACCGATTGAGTAAGAAAATTAAGATTGAATAAGAAGATTTGTATCCGTATCAGCGGATACACCTTTTAACGATCCAGCACAGCACTTGTTTTAATAAGTTTGATGTATCTCTGTGTGTATGTTTGTAGCATTGTAGCTCCCGAACTAATGAACCGATTTTGATTTGTTTTTTTTATGAATGAATTATAGCATGGCAAGTTCCGTTGATGACACTCCCATGATTTGACGAGGGGAAAGGACTGCTTGGGTGTGAGGTCGTGCACGCGGGGCAGAAGAAAGGACTGCGCGGGTATGAAATCGTGCTCGCGGGGCATCGGGAGTGTTACAAACGAATTCGCGAAGCTATAGTTGGGATTGTTTTTAGCTGTTTTATCAACATATCCGTATTCGGATTCGTATCCGCGGATGTACATTTTTAATGATCCGGTACATCACTTGGTCATACAGATTTGTAAAGATATAAAGGCGGAGTGTTTTTATTCTAATATCGTTTGTTTAAGTAATGTGTTTTTAAAAGATAAACACACGCAACACTCGAGAGCTAAGGGTTCCCGCTGCACTTTTAGTATGCATAAGTACTGTGTTTAATCCAAACAATATCATTCTATAGTAACAGATAGGTATTACTTACAACCTCATCACAGTAAATGTACGAAACGAATTTTAATATTACTGAGCTTTCATCTCTGGCTGTAATGAAGTTGTTAAATTGTTTATCTGGAAAGAGCTACTGGTGATTGTTTTTTGTTATATTATAATTCTAAAATAAAACAAATTCTTATTTCATCTCTTAGAGTGAATTGCGTATTTTTGTTCTGCAATGCATTGGTTATTTATTATGTAGTGTATTTTCTAATATTTTTTAAATATACACTTACATAAATACTGAAAAGTTACTTTGTACCTAGTACCTGCCTTATTTGGTAAAGTAAAAATAGGTTGTTTAGTAAAAAATGATTTGTAGTTTTTAAAGATGTTTAAATTTATTTTTTCTTTAATTCTAGGTCAAACGATCACAAGAAAACTAAAAGAAAATATGAAATTGAGCAGCCTTTGCAGACCGTGACAATTGGTTAGTATTAGCATTTTACACTAGATTTTGTATGCCTTCCCTTTGTGTTTTAAATAGATATAGATAAAGTCTTTAATGTACAAAAAATATTATATAATTAAATATTATATAATTATTAATATTATTAATTATAAATAACAAAATACAAAAGAAAAAGCGATCTCCTCCAAACAACCTACAGTGAAATATTGAAAACAAAGGAAAGGAAAACTGAGAGTGCAACAATTAAAATATACTAAATCAAACTACCTAATTCACGAATAAAATAAATATAAATACAGATACATACGTAATTATATAAATAAATAATTAGTTCAGACATAATTAAATGTTATTTTTTTAATTTCAGGTACAAGATTTAAAAGGGATCTAAGTTCAGGGAACGTTATGATCACGCAGCATTTCAACGATAAAGTTTTATCGCCGGGTGAAGACGTAAGTAAAAAATAATAATAGATAGCCTAGCGGACGCCCGCGATTTCGTCCATGTGGAATGTCCAGTTTTTTACAAATACCTAGGGAAGCATGAATTTTTTCGGGATGAAAAGTAGCCTATGTATTAATTTAGAGTAAAATCTATTTCCATTCAAAATGTTACCCAAATTGCTTCAGTAGGAACAAACATACACACACATTGAATTAGAAACAAGAAATATAAGACTAAATTTTAACAAATATGAACAATAAGAGGTCCTGGGTCCGATTTGTAGCTTTGATTACTGATAATATAGCCATTTTTGATTTTCAAAGTAACCAAGTCAATTTTGAAACGAAGAAAGCTTTGACGTAGCCTTGTCGCAACTTTCGTAGACAGCGCTACGCATTTTCGTAGCGCGCTCGTAGATCGGTTATGGTTCGAATTTTACAATTTTCCAGTACTCCAAACACAAATACAACATAGGACTAATAAAATATATACCGATAGTTAAATAAGGGTTAAATTCCTCAATGCGATTTCCTCATCACTTACACGTGATGTGGACACACATCAGTGATATACTCGTACATTTATACAACTAGAGACGCCTAGAGAGGACGCCCGCGTATTCGTACGCGATTAATGTGACCATTTCTTAGATGTTGTTTTAGATAAGAATGGCTTTAGCAACCTTTTTTTTATTCTTTACAAGTTAGCCCTTGGCTATAATCTCACCTGATGGTAAGTGATGATGCAGTAAGATGGAAGCGGGCTAACTTGCTAGTAGGAGGATGAAAATATTCCCTTTTCGGTTTCCGGAACCGGAAGCAGAACCGGAACGCTAAATCGCTTGGCGGTATATCTTTGCCGGTAGAGTGGTAACTAGCCACTGCCGTCGCTTCCCACCAGCCAGACCTGGACCAATTAAGAAAATCTCAATCTGCCCAGCTCGATCACCAGAGATCGAACCCAGGACCTCCGTTTTGTAAATCCACTGCGCATAACACTGCGCCACTGATGCCGTCATTAACTACCCATATAAGATATAATACGAGTAATTGTATGAAATTGCAGACTAGTAGATCAATAAAAGAAGAATATCCCACAATGCACAATTTTGTTACATCTCGAAGGAATTCAGCGTTTTCGATGAAACTTCTCAAGCGGCTTAGCTTCTACTGACACTTCTAATAGTTATTGTCACAATTCAACCAATTGACACAAAACCTTAGCAAACTATACACCTTAACCTTCGTTCAGTAGGTAGGTATTTTTCAAGTTTATTGCAAACATACAAATAGACAGGCGGTTTTCTTTATTGGAGTTTACTCCTTAAGAATCGATTTTTTATATATAAGGCGCCCGGTATGAGAAAAATCCGAGGGGTAAAACCAACTGAACTAACGAAAAAGTGTCACGTTTTTGGTGCGCACCTTTGGTGCGCAACTTTCTAATTTAGCTGTGAGTGTATTGAGACGTACATAGGGTATGCTGTATAGGCGACTATACCTATATACCATATGTTATTGAGCTTGTTTGTTTAATGATTATATCATTGTAAGAGTAAAATATATAATGTGAAGTATATTATAAAGTCTATTAGTTATTTTACAATTCTATACATTTAGTCTTCTTTAACATAAGTATTACTAAAGCCCTACTCGATGTGCACTGTTTACCAACAAAAAAAAGTGTATATGTTAAAAAAAACAAAAAGTTAGCTCGAAGCACGTCTCAATACTCGCGCCTTATAAGTGAAAGGTGCGCAACCGAGGTGCAGCAGGCCGCGGCGTGCGCACCCGCCTACAGCGTGCACATGGGTGCGATGTGCAAGTTGTTGGCGGCACAGCGCACGGTGAAAGGTGCGCAGAATAGGTTGCGCACAAAAAACGTAACGCATGTCATTTCATAACTTATTGGAGTTTACTCCTTAACAATCGATTTTTCATTTATACCCCTCGGTACGTTTTTTGTGCGCAACCTATTCTGCGCACCTTTCACCGTACGTAGCCGCCATAGCGTGCACATGTCTAGCGCGTCCGCACGCACGTGCACGCTGTTGGCGGGCGCGCACGCAGCGCTGCACCTCGGTTGCGCACATTTCACTTTTCAGGCTGGCAGGAGCTGACACACTTTTTATCTTATATTACATTTTCTTTACTTTTTAAACATTTAGTATAAATATAATAAATATACCTGCTAATTATATATACACACTAATATTATAAAGGCGAAAGTTTGTGTGTAAGTGTGTAATGTTTGTTCCACTTTAACGCTGCGGCTACTAAAGCGATTTGGCTGAAATTTGGAACGGAAATAGATTTTACTCTGGATTAACACATAGGCTACTTTTCATCCCGGAAAAATCCATGGTTCCCGCGGGATATGTGAAAAACTGAATTCCACGCGGACGAAGTCGCGGGCGTCCCCTAGTTATGTAAAAAAATAATACGAGTAGGTAAGATAAGAAAAAATATACACGAGATTTTTTTTATTTAAAAAAATTACCCTTTGAGTCATCTTTAAATATCTTTTGTACGGAACTTAAAACTCATATATAATTACTATCTTAATATCTAAAGAAGGATAGGTTTTGTGGAAATTTCTACCTATTTATTTAAATAAATGATGAAGCTGGGACCTATAAATATTTCATAGTATTTATTGGTATTAAATCCAATTTTCGTTACCCTAATAAATTTTACATTTGCCATTACGTCGAAAACTAGGTATTCTCAAATTAATTATTCGACCGCTATGCCAATTGTTAGTACAATCGAAAATCAAATTCAATTACCAATACCGCGAAAATGTAAATTATATACGTACATACATTTGATATACGAGTATTACGCGAAATTACGAGCTTTGTTATATGCTAGCAAATGCTTGCGGTTTTACTCGCGTAGTTCATGTTTCCGTGAGAGTTCGGGGATAAAATATACAAACAACCACGTGGCTTTCTAATTTTAAAATCGGTTTAGTAGATCCAGAGATTAACGCCTACGTCCTGACAAACTTTAAAGATTAAAAGAGGGAGCGCTCAATTCGATTATAAAGAATAGCAAAAAATTAATTATTTAATTAAATGAGCGTACGTCTGAACAAAGCATCATAAACTCATGACATGAATTCACAAAGCCATGACACAACTCCAAAATACATGACATATGTCACGATATCATGATAATAATTATTACGTATTGAAAATTTTCAGATTAGTCTTCAATGTACAGCGAGTTCGGATCGGCCACCGCGGTTCATTTGGGAGAGGGATGGTGTAGTCATCACGTCAAATACTGACTCTAGGTACAACATTTCATAGACTTTCTCAGTAATAAGTTTAAGTTACTACCTACTTTATGAATACACTAGCTGACGCCGCGTGGTTTGATCCGCGTGGTTCCCGTTCCCATAGGAATATGTGGATAATATATAGCCTTCCTCGATTAATGGGCTATCTAACACTTAAAAAAAATTTCAAATCGGACTACTTCCTGAAATTAGCGCGTTTAAGTAAACAAACAAGCTCTTGAGCTTTATAATATGAGTATATAAGAGGTCAATGATAAGTATATATTAATATACCTTCGCCTATTTCAATTTGTCTGCATACTTAAAATTAACATAGCTATTAAAACACCATAAAGTACCTTATTTTCTATTCTATGTCAAAGATTATATTCATTCCTGGCTAAAATTAATCTTTCTGTGAGTACTGATAAAAATCAGTTTTTGTATGATGATTGAACAAACAAACATACAACGAACTGAATGGAATATTTATAACGCAATTTGTTTGTGAACTTGAACTTTGAATTAAATAAGTTTTTTCTTTAGGTATATTTTAGGACAAATGATGTCACCGACGGGGATCGGCGTAATATCACAATTAAACATATCCAGGTCAAGAGTTGAAGACGGTGGACTCTACGCGTGTGTGGCACTCGAAGGGGAATCCACGGCTAAACACGCTGCTAGAATAGACGTCTATGGTATTAGAGTTTACTTCTATAATTTGTTTATTCATTGACATTTTTTTAATATACCCGAAGATATAAGAGATCACAAAGAGCTTGTTGACTATCACTCTAATGGAGATGCCTCATTAGTGCATTGCGTTACGCTGTCGTAACGGATCATCGCATTGTACGCCACACCTGTGTTGCGGCGACGCACCTATCAAGTTAGTCTCACAGAGTCGAAATGAGTGAAACACTATCATTTGCAACAGTTCAGTCACAAACGTCGCGTGGAAGACGCAACGCTTTAATATAGCATGTCCGTTTGAAATACATGGAAAATGACGCAACAAAACGTAACGCAATAATGAGGCATCGCCTTACATGCACCAATGAACGCTTGAATAGCGTACGTGTAGGTCTAAGCTTCTAACTACATTAATTGTGGTAATTAACTACATAAATTTTGATAATACACTACTACATTATCTGAGGTAAGAGTGTGTACTGTCACAGAAAACATATTATGTACAAGTATTGTTAAATAAGTTACCTAAAGTACTGTTATATAAGTTTTTACCTCAATTAACGTAGTAAAATTATATCATTAAATTTATCAACATAATAATGAGGTTTCGGAAGCCAACCAGTCTTTGACAAACAAGAAAACAACAAAAATTGTCATTACTTTGTCTTCTGAAAATGTTGGGCTAAAGTTTATTAATTGACAAAGAACTTGAAAGTTACTTTACAAAGTGAAATTGGTTTTCAAATAAATAATTAATAATATTTTACAAGTCAGTGTATGTTAACTTATTTGAATTTAGCTTAAATAGCAGAGACCAGCAATAGGCTAGTTGACACTTTTTTTAAATGGTCTTAAATTGTTCAATATCGTTCTACTAGATTGAATTTTTTTTTATATTTTTCTGAAACGTGATTATATGAAAATTTTAATTTTTAAATATGTTTTTGAGAATACGAGCCAAAACGCCTGTTGGCCATGACAGTCTATATTTCAACTGTTTCATGACGTCACTATAATAAATCCTATACAAACGGAGCGTTTAAAAATATTAGTTATCAATTAATTTTTGACGTTTAGTACAAGTGTGTTAGTGACGTCACAAAACGGTCGACAGCGTTTTTGACGTTTGAAAAATTTGAAAAAATACGTGATATTTAAATTAAGTTTTTTAAGAAATCCATAATTATTAATTAATATCGATATATTTCGGACCCTTAATCCATGTACTACACAAAAATAATATTGTATTAAAATAGTTAAGAGTCAACTTCCCTATTTCTACTGCGTGTAATCCTCTGACTTCTAACTTCAAAGAACAGACTTTTGACAGACAATGGTCCGCGTATTCCTTGCCCTGACAGGCAGCCTTGGCAGAAGATTATAAAAGAGCAACTGTTGAGGTTCTCAGCAGAACCTGCCTTCTGAACCGGTGGTAGAATCTTTCAAAATCGTCAACTGACGTATCAAAAGTGCTTGTAAACTGAGCCTACTTGAAATAAATGAATTTTCGTTTTGTTTTGTTTTGTCTTTGTTAATGTACTCGTATGTTAGGATTATTTATTGATGTGTAACCATTTTTCTTGTCTTTATTTTACAGGTCCACCGTACATAAGAACTTTGCCACCGATAAAAGTTCAAAGTGGTGATTCTTTAAAGCTTAAATGCCCTTACTATGGATTTCCTATCAGGTAACCTTTTTATTTCTTTAAAACTTCGCAAACTTTGCTAAGTTTGAAGTGTTCCACAAAGAATCTGATTGCACGCTTTACGCAGCACGCTTATAAAATTTAAGGACCCATGTTTGGAGAAGGAAGGATATTTTTTTGTTAATGTAAAAGGAGACCGATCATTTAAGTCCCAGCACGTTACAGAAAAAAAATGACGAATAATTCTTTATTTTTGTAATAAATCAAAATTAATTATTAAACAAAAATAATTATAATTTACAGCTGTTGTTAATATTTTTTTATTTATGCATGTTTTTGATTGAGCTCTTTGATTGAAACCGCATCGAAATAGGTCTATCCGTTTGAAAGCTACCATGCTACAGATAGACACACACAGACAGAAATCGACGTCAAACTTATAACATCCCTCTTTTTACGTTAAGGGTACATACGTATTAAAACAAATGCTAGTTATAAGCGTCTTCGTTTTTAAAATAAACTATGAAAATCTGTTTTCGAATATACAATAAAATCTATTATGCTTTTTAAAATATTTTAATAATTATATTTTATACAACAAATAACTTTCACTATACCATAAATTACATGTATTATTTTAATTTCAGTAAACTAGAATGGGAGCACAGAGGAAAGAAACTTATAAGCTCATTATTACCGCAACACACGAGGTATAAGCGAACCAATATAAGTAGTAAAAATCGTAAAGGCGCAAGAAAGAGACGAAGAAAAAGGCAAGTCTTGGAAACTACGGAAGACGGAGTTCTTACAATAGAAAGAGTTTCAAAAGAAGAAAATGGAGAAATGTACACATGTATAGTATTTAGTCCGTCAGGAGAAATGGCTAGAAGGTGATATGTTGGAAACTATCTATGTTTATATTTGTTTAGCAATTTTAAATCTTTAAAATATTCTTCAATTTCACTAACCGACTTCAAAAAAAGTAGGAGGTTCGTATTTCGACGTATGGTTTATTTAAGGTTGTCAATTTAAAAAAATCTCTTTTTGTTCGAAAGAGAATACTTTCAGGTTAGTCCCTTTTAATTTTTATGAAAATCGGTTTGGTATTTTTGTTTTTAAATAAAAATAAGTGAAATACTATAAATAAAAGTGTTAAAATATTATAAATAGAACTGATAATACCACAGAATGGTGTTTACCAGATTTGCAAAATTTTTAGATTGACATCGTAAACGTTTACGACTAATAAACTCAAGAATCTGAGGTTTATGACAGGCTAAGTGGGTTAGGCTATTCGGAAGCAAATCTCACTTTGGGCGATAAAGTTAATGCTGAAGAAAAATATTTGGTACATTATAAATTGTCCAGGCAAAAATCAAAAGTAAAAGCATTAAAGAGTGAAGCTCATGCAATTATCACGAATACATCCTGCACTCGCATTCCATTTTTACTTTTACCCCTTACCTTATTAGCCGCTAGACGTCCACTGCTGGACATAGCTTGCATGGACTTCCAAGCACAACGGTCTCGAGCCGCCAGCATACAGCGGCTGATTCGATCACGCAGAGAAACTCCAAGTATAGCTCGCTCTATTGCCCTCTGAGTGGATTTTAATAGCCCTCAAGTAGCATTCAATTCGCTATAATAGAAAATTGTAGCATATTCCCGAAATATATTAATTTTCTATTTAATTGTGTATTTAAATAGTTATTCTTAACATTTGTAGATCTTTTGAAATACAAGTTGTAGAAGCGCCAGAATTGGACGAACTACGAGTAGGTTCGGGACTGAAGGAAGGACAGATTGTACAAATTACTTGCAACATTATCAGTGGAGATCCACCAATTTTCTTTTCTTGGCTCAAAGATGGCATGAAAATTCCTGCTAGCTTGAAAGTAAGTAAACCCTTATATACATTATCTAATTATTTATTTTGTGTACATAGTAATTTAGAATACACCTAGATAAATAACTTTTTAACTTATCGTAATTCGTAATGTATACATACATACATAGAAAATTATATGCAGTTAAACATAGTCTAGTATTAGTTAAACATATAACTAACTAACTAACTAATAATATAATAGCTTAAAGATACAGTTAAGGTACTACGATGTATATTGTATAAATGTATGTATAATGTTGTATTATATAATTATCTTTTGTGTCTCAAAAGATTTTGTTAAATGAACATTTTTTTTTTGCCAAAAAAACACAAATATTTGATTTTTCGTTATTAAATTTTCAGATAAACGAACGAAGTTCAGAACTATTTAGCGTTTTGATTATCAAAAGAGTATCGTTGGAGCATTGCGGTAGATACACGTGTATAGCTACAAATCATGTTGGTAAAGTTAATCAAACAACTGACCTGTATATAAATGGTAAGATATTTATTTATGGCTAAGTTACATAAGGAGAGTTTATAGAATGCGAACAACTTTGATCTTTTAATTTCTTGCTACGAAAAATCTCATCGTCTAGTAAGAAAAATACATTCGGAGAAAACAGACAGACAATAAAATGTGCGCGAGTGAGATTATAAGGATTCCGTGTTTTTACTGCGTTCGGAACCCTAATGATGGTGGGAGTTTCGCCTAGCAAATACAATAATTTTCCTTCATTATAAGGAAGTTGGTCGTTATTGAGTCCATCATTATGACCCTCAACCCGTCAACAAATATTAGAGCAGCACAATGCTGCGCAAAGCTTTACAATCGTATCTTCTATAAGTAAAAAAGTTCTGCCTTGTAGTTGGTAGGCTCTGATAAATCCTCAGTTATTGCATATATTGTGAATAGTATGAGTTTCGCTATTCAATTTATATTTGGTCGATTTATTCGATTCTCGCAAATAGCTCGCATTGTTAAGACAAATCAAAACACGAATGCGTACATCGACCTAGAATTTGTCTGTATTATATATGGGTGTTTCCTTTCCAAAAACTGAAGAGTTCACAGCAAATGACAATGGTCTCTTCTCGAACCAAGGAGCGTTTGTAACCCTCGTAAGTTTATTTCGACTTAACGTATCATGATAAATAAGTTTCATAATAACCTGACGTCAAAAGTGCTTGTTCGCATTTATGAAACTCTCCTCGTGTAACTTGGCCTTAAACTACGGACGCTGAAGATAACATTAACATTTTTATTACGTTTCGATTCTATGTTTCTCTATGTCTGGTTGTCTTTAGTTGCACCAAAGTGGGTGGAAGAACCAACGAACTCATCACTTCTTCTTGGTCAACGTGGCATTGTAGACTGTAATGCTAATGGATATCCCACGCCGCAAATACATTGGATGAAAAGGGATGGTATGTATGAATAACTGAAATAATTGATCATGAATTTTGTAGTCGGAATTCTCAAAAACGGTGTTATAAATAAATATTATTAAATATTATCTGGTGCTAGTGATACGAAATTTTCGAAGTTCGAACATCTCTTTCTATATTTGTTGCTCAGTTATGCATATAACTATTACTACTACTTGTACTCATTCGCAAGAAAGTTTTTTTAACGGACGCTAAAAAAAGTTCAAATTTAACAAATGCATTCCGAAGTATATGTTTACACGACAGCGTTTTTTTAAAACACGACGCTTTTTTTCGAGCAGTGTTGCATTTTCAATTTTAAGCGTTGGAAATAAACCTTCATTTAACTTCATACTATACGTATTTGAACACTTTTTAACGTCCGTTAAAAAAACTTTCGTGTGAATGAGAGCTTATGTATTCTGTGATCACTCTTAATTAGTGACAACTACTTTAGTTTTCGTAAAGTAAAGTTACTTATTCATCAAAAGTAGTTAAAACTACAGAATAGATGTAATATATATTTATGTATATTTTATGTAGGGTAATATACATATATTTATGTAGGGACAATGTAATCATATATTTATGTATATTTTCCAGCTGCATTAGGAATCTGGCGACCAATTCTCGATCTAGCTGGTGGTGGAGTTTCTAGTTATCCCAATGGTTCATTATCTTTAGAAGTGGTGTCTCTAGCAGATGAGGGAGAGTATGCGTGTCACGTAGATAATGGAGTCGGAGAGCCATTGCACAAGAATTTATGGATAAGTGTCAATAGTAAGTGAAACAGTTATAAAATCTAATCACACAATTGTATGTTGATTTTATACATTACCAAACAAATCAACATATAAGGAATATGTTTATTATTTGAATTAAGGCTATAGGTATATTTTTTTAGTATTTCTTATCGGTACTTATGTTTTTAACAATATTTTCTTATTTTAATTCGTAAGTTTTAAGAACGTAAGTGTCGAAAACGTAATAATAATGAAGCTTTTGCTGTTGGTCCGGATAAAATCTGACGTAATTTTCCAATTTTCTATGTTTAAGAATAGAAATTCAGATAACTTATTGGAACGTTTGCACAGCGCGCTAAAACGGCGGTGTTTTATATGCTTAAAGCAAGTCAAATATTTCAAGAGTTTATTTTGCAATAAAGACAAGTAAACAGTAATGTTTTATGTCAGAATTTTGCTTTTATCATAGTTTTGTTAGTTCAGATATCGATTTAAAATATAAAAATAAGCCGTGATAGCCCAATGGACATAACCTCTGCCTTTGATTCTGGAGGGTGTGGGTTCGAATCCTGTCCGGAGCATGCACCTCTAACATTTTAGTGTGTGCGCATTTAAGAAATTAAATATCACGTCTCAAAAGGTGAAGGAAAAACATCGTGAGGAAACCTGCAGAGATTTTTCTTTATTCTCTGCGTGTGTGAAGTCTGCCAATCCGCACTGGGCTAGCGTGATGGACTATTGGCCTAATCCCTCTCATTCTGAGAGGAGACTCGCGCTCAGCAGTGAGCCAAATGTGTGTTAATAATGATAATAATGACATGGATTTTCTCAATTATATTAAATAAGATATTCTAGTACTTACTACAAAAATGATAAAAGTGAAACTTCTCAACTTTGCAACTGAATAACTAACTTCTAAATTATTTCTAGAGCCGGTGCACTTCGAGTCCGTGGGAATGAACTTGACCACAAAGATGGGTCTACCGATGACTCTTATTTGTCAACCGTTGGGAGACAATCCTATACGGATTAAATGGAGCTTAGACGGAAAACCCGTGGAATTTACATCCTCAAGGTATATAAAACCTCAAATACACTACTTGCATCGACGCTTCGACGAAGTCCCGACGTACGTAGTGTAGCAAGGCTTATTTTAAAGATCACTGAAATTTAATAGCGCCATCTATCGAAAGTCAACGAAACTCCTTTTTACACGAAACCAAGTTTCTTGGATGAAACCCTGAACTGAAATTGCAACAGGGAGATTTCTGCCATTTGTGTTTGCGTCTGTACCATTTAGTTTTTCGTATGATATTTAGATGGCGTTGATTTCTGTTAAATATGATTTTTATAAACTGCTTTATATACCTACCTGAAAATTAATATCTATCTCCCTATTTAGTAAATTTTCGTGAAGTTTATAGAATTTTTTTTAGAATCACAATATCAGAGTCGGTGAATTCAAATGGTATGAAAAGCACAATCAATATCAACTATGTGGAAGGAAGAGACGGTGGAACTTACGAGTGTAGAGCGAGCAATCCATACGGTGTTGCCACGCTTAATATTCATTTAAATATATTGGGTGAGTTGGTATATTTTTTATACATTTATTACAGTAGCTCCAATTTAACGAGAGCTTGTTTGTGGAAGTAGGTACAAGCAAGTATCTATCTATTTCAGCTGCAAATCAGCAATGCTTTGTTTGGCTCTAAAAATAATGTCAGTCGAAGATATTGGAAATTGAAATTGACCTAATACACATGCACATACTCTCAATCTTATGGGTAATTCGATTGATTGGTCTGATCAATCGTCATCTGCTTCAAGTAGATCATTATTTTATAATTTAGCATTATAATACAAATAGCTGACGCCGCGCGGTTTCACCAACGTAGTTCCCGTTTCTGTAAGAATACGGGGATATTATATAGCCTATAGCCTTCCCTAATAAATAGGCTAACTAAAACTGAAAGAATTTTTCAAATCGGAAATTTTCCTGAGATTAACGCGTTCAAACATACAAACTCTTCAGCTTTATAATTTTTTTTTCTCTCATTTATTTATTACTTCTTTTTTTTTTAATTTTTAACAATATAAGTATAAAATACAAAACATTATTAAAAATTTATAAAAAAAATTCACCCTCCCGCTGCGGGACATTTGAGTGCCCAAGCAACCGGTGGTCAGGGCTCCAGAGTGAGGAACCTCCTCACAATACGCGCCGTCTCAAGAATCACTGCCTTTTGTATCCGACTCTTGATCCAACAGTTAAGCGAAAGCTTCTTAAGGTGTTGGTCGAAGCTTTTCGCTATAAGACCATTGACTGAAACAACTATCGGAACAATAATAGTTGACTCAACATTCCACATGGCGGTAATCTCGTGAGCAAGGTCCAAGTATTTTGATACTTTTTCCTTTTCGGCTTTAACCAGATTATCGTCATGTGGAACTGTAATATCAACAATTATTGCACGACGCACTGACCGATCGACTAGCACTATATCAGGTCTATTGGCTACAATATACCTGTCAGTGATAATCGTTCGGTCCCAGTAGAGCAATGTACTGCTATTTTCAAGAACTGATGCTGGGTCGTACCTATAGTAAGGCATCTCAAAATCGATAAGGTCATATTGAAGAGCAAGCTGTTGGTGGATTATCTTGGCTACTTGATTATGTCTGTGCAAGTATTCGCCGTTAGCAAGGTGAGAACACCCGGACACAATATGCCTGAGGGACTCCCCAGGACGATGACACGCTCGACAGATGTCTAGAGTGCCATCATTCATAATGTGTTTCCGGTAGTTTCTCGTCTTTATAACTTCGTCCATAATTGCACAGACAAAACCCTCGGTTTCCCCAAAGAGGTCACCGAATTGCAATCAAGATACAGATGTTATTTGATCTACATCCGGCCCAGTAAGGGCCTTGTAGAATCGTCCATGCAACTCCTTGCTCTTCCATATTGCCACACGATCTGAGTTAGTAATTACTATAGGCTTGCGCCAGTTCTCTTTGCCTAGGGATAGCGGGGTAAGTCCCTTATCCACTGCAACGACATCCTGAAACATACTCACATTCATCTTGAGAAAATGATCTCTGAGATTGCACACCTCACGATTATGGAGGTTCTTGGCGTTTAAGAAGCCATGTCCTCCACACTTGCGTGGGATGTACAATCTCATTACAGATGAACGGGGGTGATGCATCCGGTATGACGTCAACAGTTTGCGGACATTACAGTCCAGGGAATCCAGTTCGGTTTGAGTCCACTTTAGAATGCCAAAAGTGTATATGAGTAAGGGCATGACCCAGCTATTGAAGGCACGCACCTTGTTACCGCCTGATAAAAGACTTTTTAGGACTTTTTTCAGGCGGCCAAAGAAGCGTTCCTTCACTACCTGTTTCATATTCCCTGTCTCAATACCAAGTGCTTCTGTCATTCCAAGGTATTTATAGGTCTCGCCTTCAAGGAGTGATCTGAGAATGACAGTTTCTGAAATAACTATATTCTCGGAGCTCACTATCCTTCCTCGCTCTACATTGATGACCGCACACTTGTCTACACCAAATTCCATCCTTATGTCATTGCTAAAGGTTTGAGTAATCTTCAGCAATGACACTAGGTCTGTACGCTTTGATGCATACAGCTTGAGGTCATCCATGTAAAGCAAGTGAGATATGAGCTCACCACCTCTGCGAAGGCGAAAGCCTAGCCCTGAATCCCGCAGTAAAGTACTGAGAGGATTAAGGGCTAGACAAAACCATAAAGGGCTCAAACTATCGCCCTGGAAAATACCTCGCCTAATCCCTATCAGTTCATTCGATTCAGAACACTCAGAAGCGCCTGGGTGACGAAGAACTGTCATCCACTGTCCCATACATGACTCAAGAAAAGAGCATAGTGTTGTATCGACCTTGTACAACCGCATGACCTCCATGAGCCATGAATGAGGCACCGAATCATAGGCCTTCTTGTAGTCTATCCAAGCAGCCGTGAGATTTTTTCTGTTTCGCCGAACCTGTTTGCAAATAGCAGTGTCTATGAGGAGAAGTTCCTTTGTACCACGAGACCGGGCCTTACATCCATTCTGTGTTGGGGCCAAAATATGATTTGCATTTATATGCATCGTTAATTTTGATGACAGAATGGATGTAAGGAGCTTATAGATGGTGGGTAAGCATGTTATCGGTCGGTAGTTTTTGGGGTCTGTGGTACTTCCGGATTCCTTCAGTGTGGCCTACGGAGGCCGACCAGATGCTACGCCAGAAATCTGACATAGCATCAGAAGTCGGAGGTTCCCCATCTGTCACACAGGCACTGGATCGTTCCCAGTTCCTGTACACTTTCCGTTGGTCACTTTGGAAGATTCTATTCTGATTATACCGGTCTATGCGCTCTTTATAACGCCTAATGCGTTGTGCCCATGCATAGACTTTCTGCTTCAAGAAGTCAATGCGTTCGGTGACACAAGCCAAGTACTGGAACGGACGTATGTCAGTCCCAGCAAAAGCCTGATTCACAAATCGCATAACTCTAGGGCGATTGTTGCCCTCCTTGAAGCAGATTAGCTTAGCTATGAGAGTTCTAGTCAGTGTGATACGCCTTTCGATTCTGGTACGCCAAGCTGGTGCTTGACCCGTCCTGTGCGGAACCGTGCGTTGTTCAGGGAATTTGACACCCGCAATACGACACGCCGCAACGGCTCCACAGAATAGAATCGAATGCGTATCACTTAGTATAGATAATTAATTGATGACGTTGATGTTACGGCATGAACTATACGTAATATACTTATTACAAAATAATGTATTCGAAATATTCATTATCATTCATTATCAAATATTCATTATCATCATCATCATCATCATCATCATATCAGCCGAGGGAAGTCCACTGCAGGACATATGCCTTTTGTAGGGACTTCCAAACATCACGATACTGAGCCGCCTGCATCCAGCGAATCCCTGCGACTCGCTTGATGTCGTCAGTCCACCTGGTGGGGGGTATTATTTTAATACTCAAGAACCAAGTTTTAATGGACAGTCGTGTAACTAAACGTACAACATAACTACTCGTATACCTAATGATTTTTATTTTGTTGTACAGAACCACCCACGCCTCCAATGGATCTCCAAGTGGACTCTGTAACCAGTTCATCAGCGAAGTTGTCTTGGAGGGACACGATTGTATCCCACGTCCAATACTACAGCCTACAGTACTCTGCCAACCAATACACGATGTGGGAATCAGCTAAAACAATTAATATAACCAGGTATGCACATAAACCTTCAAGCTTTAGCGTTTTCTGTTATGTTAGGTTTTTGTTTTGTGATATGCACAGTTACGATTTACGCAATGTTATAGATCATCATTATCAACCCATATTCATCTCACTGCTGAGCTCGAGTTTCCTCTCAGAATGAGAAAGGCTAGTCTCCTCTCAGAATAAGAGAGGAGACACGAGCTCAGCAGTGAGCCGAATATGGGTTGTAACGACGAGTATAAATAGTCCACCACGCTGGCCCAATGCGGATTGGCAGACTGTATGAAGTCTGCCAATCCGCATTGGGCAATCCGCAGAGAATTAAGAAAATATGTTATGCAGGTTTCCTCACGATGTTTTTCCTTCACCGTTTGAGACACGTGATAAGCACACAATTGAAAAGTTGAAGGTGCATGTCCCGGACCGGATTAGAACCCACACCCTCCGGAATCGGAGGCAGAAGTCATATCCACTGGGCTATCACGAATCATGTTATAAATCATTAAATTGTAATTATTCTGCAGGGACCTATTATTATTTTTAAATTTAATTTTTACAAAAATATTTATTCGTAAATCTTCATCATCATCATCCCGTTTAGATCCACCACGTTACAATGTGGGGTGACGGGCTTATTACGGTGATAATCACGTTTGTCTCTATAACGTTATCTATAATGTCATATGTTTAAAGTAACGATTATGACCAGACCAGAACCCGAAGATTGAACATGGTTTGCGATTTTAAAAATATCTGGTTGATTTTTAGACAAGAAAGCGACATTCGACAAAACATAGAACTACGCGACCTGCAACCAGCGGTGGACTATCGAGTGCGAGTTGCTTCCGGCAACCAAGTCGACCTCAGTCCGTACACTCAGCCTGTACACTTCACAACCTTACAAGAAGGTAAATTCACGGCCTCCATTTTCCAGTCAATATTACAATAGGGATGATGACAGTTTTTTAAATTGTATATAAATTAAGAGTATACTAATAGTAAAGCAATTTTGTAAAAGGAACAGGGTATCTGCGATCATTACTTTCGGAGCTACAGGGATTATTATAAAGAGTCATATTTGCGGCGCTGCCGCGGATCCCTGAAAAACGCCCCATACAAAATGGCTCGAAATAATGACGTCATAGGCAATGTAATGATCGTTAGATTTGTATGCGCGTTCAAACAAAATTACTAAGATCTTTGTTATTTGTGCGTTTATGTTTATAGTTCATATATTAAAAAATGTCACATTTAATGTAAGGAAGCTAAAACTGTATAAATTTTCATCTAATTACGATAAAATATTTTTAATAGTTTTTGAAATTTTATAATCTCATTTATTATGCAAATATCCAGACAATCTTTGCTTTTTATGTATAAATTATATATTCAAACCTAGTCATCATCCCCATTTTCTCAGAATACAGAAAACTCCAGAAGGTGTGATTGCGCATAGGAATGAATTCGTTGAAACTACTCTTTTTTGGTGTAATTTCACAAACAAGCGATTAGTCAATCTGTGTATGTGTAATGTATATGCCGTGTTGTTTGACGTGCTATACAGGTACAATTTTTCGACACAATTTGTGCTTTATAACGACGGCTAAAGGAGGCTAAAAACAAGAAAATTTACAACAACTTGTAAACAAATTCTAAACCTCACTTACGGGTCGTAATCTCTATATGTTGAGATGGCTGGAATTGGCCAAAGGCCAAAAAATTAAATAAAAATATATATTTTATACTATGTTTTCTGCCATCATAAATTACTTTGCAAGAATATCCAAAAGACTCTGGATAAAGACTAATCATGCGTACAGACATAATTGCGAATAACGCAATTTTGAAATTATTTTCAAGACGTTCTGTGCGTCGCAACAAATACTTTCCAAACCAATACGGTAATTTTTTTTTTTACAATAATTCTTTTTTTTTAATATCATCAGCACCATCATCAAGCCCTCTTGGGGTGCAAGTTCAGCAGACAGACAACCCGGGCGAATTGCTCGTATCATGGATACAGCCATCTAGGGAGACCCACAACGGAGCATTACAGGGCTACCACGTGAAAGCGGTGCCAAGGATCAGTGGAGAAACTGGTAAATTCTTCTATTATTTCTCTTCTTTCTTCTATTACATTGTGATTGAATTCGTAAATAGAAAGATACATTGTATATTTCTGCTTGCATAGTTCAACTGTTAATTAATTGCTAGGCCAATGATAGCAATAGCCTCAACATCCATAATTTATTAATCCAAACTAAACCTTTGTTGTAAGTATCATACATTTAGCTTAAAATTTGATATGCATAGCAAGATTTTATATGAACAATAAATATTGCAAGTTAATTAAAGACGTGTTATCTTTTTGCATTTCAGGTTCAAATGATTCTCAAACTAAATTAGTAAAGGTTACATCAAGAAAAGGAAAACAAGAGACTATATTGAGTGGTCTCCTAAAGAACACGAGGTAAATGAATTAATGTTTAAAGGTTTCCTCACACCAAACGCACTGGGAATAAAATAGGGCGGGATGACGGCACGATGCGAGTGCAACGTAGAGCGGGGGCACACGATGCGTTGCGGCGGCGGTGCGGCGGCGGAGCGGCGCTGGAGCGGTGTCGCTGCGTCATCTTACATAGAAATATCTGTGGCATGTTACACGATGCGCTCTGGCACCACACCGGACTTGCAACTACCGAGTCGAGGCGGGGAGGGGTGAATGCGTTGCGACGTCGGAGCGGCACCACTCAGTTGTCTATGCGTCACAACATTACTTTATTAATATACTTTCCAACGTTGCTACGGTACCGCTGCGACATAGCAACGTTGCGGCGCCGCACTGCTCGTGTGCCCGCGCTCTTGCTGATAAAATGTAAGTCACGTCAAATAGACTGTCACGTCGTGCGCTGCTATGTGTGACGTGTTCCGTAATATGAGGTAGTAGGTTTTACATTACAACTGACGTCGCGTGGCGTCGTCATCTCGTCCCGTCCCGTATAATCTTAAAAATACAGTTAAGTTTCTAGTTATAGTTTCTAAGTAAAGCTTTGATTTATTATAAAAAAAAAACATTTTGACAGGTACGCAGTGTCTGTGAGTGCATTCAATTCAGCGGGAAATGGTCCATTTTCTTTACCTGTTTATCAAACTACGAGAGAAGGTGGTAAGTTGAACTTATTCCCGATTCAAAAGATAGCAATAAAAATGCGTCGTTACTTAACATCCAGATGAGATCGCAGTCTAACTTATCATTAAATGATAAAAAAAATGAAAACAAATCTAACTTAGTATTCAAATCAATGTTAGTTACGATAGAGTTATGTAAAATGTAGTTAGAGACTTTGTCCGCGTGAAAATTTGAATTTTTATAACAAAATGATGAACTCTGAGCAAAACTTTCATCCCATATATATACATTTTTATGCGACTGAAGGTAGCAAATTGTGTAAAAGATTAATAATAATACAGTACTTTATTGAACCAGAAAAAGATATTAAGAACTGTAAGTAGTTCTTAATTTCTTTTTCTGGTTCAATAAAGTAAGTAAAACTCAAAAACTACTTAAAAATACTTAAATTACGTAAGGATTTACATAAGTTAGTCTGTCTATATCTAATGCAATCATCATGTAAACATTCCGCTAAATGTGGCAAAGCCTTAGCTTATGCTACAGCTGAGAATCTGTAGCGCTGATTTTTAGGCATGACCCCAACCACAAAAACCATTTCATTATCTTAAGCATTTGAGAATTTTTCATTAAAACTGAATTAAAATGTATGGACAATGGATGTACAAATTCGGGAAACTGGAAGTTGGTATTCCTTTACTTAAATTACGGGTAAAACCTGAGAAATATTTATTACTTATTGAAGGAATAGCGGACGCCCGCAACTTCGTCCGCCCTTAGACCTTTTTAATCCGGCCCAATCGCAAAATCCGCTCTTAGTGGATATCTACTAATTATAAACTACCCCCCTGCTAAAATTCAGCAGTGAATATCAAGCGGTTTTCGAGATTTCGTGGTAAATGATCTTTCGCATTTATATATTAAGGTAATAGGTACTCATCGAATTTGTTGTGTCTTTCCAGCCCCAGAAGAAGCGCCATCTAGTGTGGAATGTGTTGGATCTTCGTCTTCATCAGTGCGCGCAGCGTGGCGACCGCTAGCTAACTCTCACTCATTGTTGGGATATGTTACACATTACTGCACGGACGGTAAGCTATTTAGCTTAATAAGTTATAGTAGTATAGAACTAGAAAAACATTGCCTTTAAAAGGAATAACTCTTCTATGGGCAAGTCAGGCACTCGTTTGTCTATTTGGAGCATTAATAATCAGTAAAAATAGAGGCTATCAACCTAGATAGGCTCTATTTTTACTGTAGCTTCAATTATTACTTCAAAGCCTTATTTACTCCTGTAATCAGCTTAAAGCACTGCATGATTTTATTTTTTTCTTTTTTTTATAATGTACCAATGAATGCACGATAAAAACCTACCATGTGCACTTTTTATTAATTGATGCGCATACACGAAGCTGAGTGTTTGTTAAATATATACCTTTTATTACATATTCGAAGAGCAGAAATTCGGTCAAATTAAGATTCCAAGATTTTCTTACGTACATAGTTAGTTACAAGTGAAGCTAATATAAGCGTCTAATAATATTCATTTCCTCACGTTACAGATGGTCCCTGGCTAAACGTCACAACGCCGCATACAGAGTTGTATCTTCAAGGGCTGCTCAAATACACTAACTATACAATAAAAGTTGCCGGTTTCTCTAACTATGGCATCGGACCTTTCTCCTATCCTGTTGTGTGTACCACATTACAAGATGGTAAGACTAAAGCAGTAAAAACAGGTTTAGGTTATTTAGTTTGTTGTAAAATAATCTTAGGAGCCGTAGGGACGAAGGTTCGAATCCGAGCCGGGGCATGTACGTCCAACTTTTCAGTTGTGTACATTTTAAGAAATTAAATATCACGTGACTCAAACGGTGAGGGAAAAAACATCGTAAGAAAACCGGCATACCTGAGAATTTTCTTAATTCTCTACGTGTGTGAAGTCTGCCAATCCGCTTTAGGCTAGTGGTGGACTATTGACAGACAGTGAGCCAAATATGGGTTGATAATGTTGATGATGATGATGATGAAAATAATCTTGTACTTCTTTTCTTCTTGGTCTTTGAACTTTTTATCTGTGATATTTCATAACACATAATGATTAAAGTACCTACAATACATTATGGAATGATCATACAATAATTTCATTTATTTATTTATTTATTTTCAGTTCCCGGACCACCAGCCGCTATAAAAGCGTTGATATCGTCTCCTACTTCTCTTCTTGTGAGTTGGAAACGACCTGATCAGCCTAATGGAGAAATAACACATTATACTGTGTACGTCAAACCAGTTACCAGGCAAGTAACTTTCATTTAAATATACTTTCAAAAAGGTAGTTTCAATAGCAGTAGGCATTCCGGGCCTCAGACCAAATATTGAGGACCTGCCTCGCTAAATTTTACTTTTCTGCCAAAGTTATGATCAACGATTTAATGCGATTGTTGTGTTCGATGGCAAAAGAGCTCCTTAAAAATTCTGTTTTGTTGAATGGTGTAAAAAAACGGACAAAAACTTCTAGTTTAGTTTATAACCAAAATAAACTCGTTTTCCGCAGAAAATTATTGACAATTTTGTTCGTGAATAAGGGTACGATACTGGATCCTTGTATAATCCAGGACCTCTTGTAAATCCACTGCGCATACCACTGCGCCACGGAGGTCATCAAATTAATGACATTTAAAAATTGTGTTTTTCAGTACCAACGCCCCGCAAAGCTACAGGGTGGAACCGATACAGGAGTCGAACCTGTCCCGTCAGCTGACGTTCCCCCTCCCCGGGCTGAGCACGGGCATGCAGTACGAAGTGTTTGTGCGCGCGCACACCACTGCCGGGGAGGGCGCTCTAAGCAACAGGGTACACGTGGAACTCACTTCCAGAGGTATGGCTATGCTGAATGGAGAGATTCCCAATTTATATGATTGCCAAAGGGTACGGGATTACCCTTACCCTATATAACTTCGCTGTCAGTCTGTCCGTATGTTACTAGGCTGTATCTCATAAACTGCGATAGTAAGACTTAGTTGCTTCCTTCGTATAGGCAAGCTAAAATGCTAGTCGATCTTGTTTATCATAAATTGCCCCTTTTTATGGAAGAATAGTGCTCAAACTATATGTTAATAGTCAACACAAATCGTCGATTCTGTTGATGAATGTTTAAAGTTCCCAAGGGACGTTAAAACAAAACGCATAGTTAAAGTCGTAGAAGTTCATAAATGACGCGTATGAAAGTAAGACTCATGTGCATCTAAGACCGGAATACCAGTACATATAATATACAGGCTTACCTTTTAGGTTAATAGCCATAGGACAGCAATTACTAGTTGATCCTTGCATGCCCTGAAAAATGTTACTTTCTTTATCTATAGCTGATAGTTTCCACTTACCATCGTTTTATTCATATCTTCAATAATTACTGACCTCGAATCTTACACTCCAAAGCCGCATGTATCTTTTATAAACAGAAGGATATATCCTAAGGAGACGAATGTGACCAGTACGAAACTTACACTATCGAACTATAAAAACATCGTTATAGAATATAACTCTTGTACATCCATCTTTCATCTGATACTTTCTCAATGCCTCTAAGCTTAAGCAGTTTAACATGTCAATTATTACTGTTACAGTAGTGGCAGGCGTAGCATCCCTCGGCGGGGCACTGTCGGTGGGGGTTGGGAACTCCCTGCTGCTCGTGTGCCAGTGTGTGGGGTCGCCCCCGCCGCGCACCGTGTGGTACCACAAGCACAACATCATCACACACCACCCCAGGTTCACGAGGAACCACGATGACAGCTTACTGATTAATAGTAAGGAAACTACTCATTAATATTTTTAAAGTAAAACTTCTTTACGTACGCTTGACTTGAGTAAGTTGGTAAGCTCGTTACGAAAAAATTTAATCGGGCGATGCGTGCTGCCATCTATAGGCATAGTGAAGAAATCTTTGATATTTCAAACTACCAGTAGATGGCGTTCTTGCAGAACGTTGAAACAATCCCTTTTTGTTGGCTGTTGTGATGCAGTTATGCCTGATACTCATAGGTGGCGCTTTTTTATTTTTACGCTTATTGAAAAAAGGAGGAGATTCTTTATTCATTAGACACGCCAGACAAAGTGGCGCCGTAACGGGATACGTTACGAAGCGGTTTACTCTCATATAAGAAGTTATCACTTCACAAAAAAACAAAATCCTTGTGAAGTAGGAGTTACCTACTTTAAAAGTTCAAGTTAAAGGAAGTTATGATTAACCAATCATAATTTATTTATTTATTTACTTTGCTATTATCCGGGAAAAACTGACGAATCCATACGACAATGTTGTCCAGATTCGACATAAAATCCTCTACGCACATTTAATTAAAAAACGAGAGCATCCTTAGATATTGGCTTATCAACGTTTAGACGCGTAATTGAAGTAAACCCTTAAAAATCGAATTGAAATGAAATTATGTGTATGTCTGTTTCTGCGTAATTCTAAGAATCTTCTGTTCCAATAATTTAATTTATCTCAACATACTTAGATGTGTTGTTAAAATTAAAATACTATATTTGATTAGTATATTAAATAATAATATTTCTTATTTTAATAGTTTTTCGGTATCATCTTATAAACTGACGAAAGGGTTTGTCAGTTTTTAGTTGAGAAAAAAAATAGAAAAAGAAGCTAACAGTTCTATTGCAAACATTTCAGATATAGACCAATCACTAAGCGGGAACTACACTTGCTTGGCCAAGAACTTGTATGGCTCTGATTCAGTTTCGTATGAAGTGTCGGTTTTACCCACACCAGAACCCCCAGTTCTGAGGGTAACTTCACACAAGAATGCATTACATCTGCAATGGGACCACCCGAGAAAAGCTGGAGAGAAAAGTCAGAAGATCAGTAAGTAAATATTTTCCTATTAGTTATCTATGTTGTCTTAGTAGAATATTTGTAATAGAAACGACCTTAACCCATCTGTTTAGTGGATGAATAGTGTCTTATATCAAATTTAGTAAGTTAATAAAAGTACAAATCAAATTTAGTACGTTAGTTTGTCTCAAAAACTCCAGGCCAAACTATGATACTTAATGATACTTAATATCGGTGGGTGAAGGTCGTTTCTAATAGGGATCCTATACTGTATATACTATACTTAATAAGTTTGACAGACAAATTTTGTATATAGCTGCCTCGTTGTTCCAGTGGTTAGCCTATGTTGGTCTTGGGTTCAAGTTCTAAGTTGGGCTGTGAAAAACTGATCTTTCTTTCTATGGTATTTTCGTTAAAATACTCAGCCTACAGTGAAAAATTTTTTAGTACTACTTTCTTCTCCGTGTCTCGGAGAGCAAGTTATGTCGTCGGTCCCGGTCATTATCATCCCGGAATTTAACATAATAAAAATTACCGAACCATATTAGAACAGCATGAAGGGTTTTATACCCTATCTAATAGGTAGGGTATAAGGGAGGCTTGAGATGGGGCTGTTAAAATAGACTAATAATGATAAAATTCGTTATTTCAGTTTACGAGCTGACATGGAAAGAAGCGAACGGTTTGTGGCAAGACACATGGTCGGACAAAGGAACCACTATTCAATCTGTACAGGAATACATATTAGAAGGTCTGAAATGTGGCACTAAATACTCTTTGAGGATGACAGCAGCCAATAGTGTTGGTTCCTCACAGCCAGCCTATGTAGATGCCACAACTTTAGGTGGAGGTAAGATAGAGCTATTTAATATCTTACTCATGCATTACAAAAGTGATATATTTAAGTTTATACTACTACATAAATAAAGTAAATTCAAAATTTTGCGTAACTTTGAGATTATTTTAGTCAAATTACCATTCATAAATATACCTACTTCATATAGAGCGAAAGCCTGTTGTTGCGAAACGTTCGTTATTTTATAAAAGCCAAATGTTTATCAGCCCTTGCTCCTTCATTAAGTAAATAGGTACATTTATGTTTTTTTTTTCTGTACAAGTTACAAGCCCTTGACTTCAATCTCACCTGATGGTAAGTGATGATGCAGTCGAAGATGGAAGCGGGCTAGCTTGTTAGGAGGAGGATAAAAATCCACACCCCTTTCAGTTTCTACACGCAATATAGTATGTCTATAGCTACCAACTATAGAGTTAGGAATTAAGATCAACGTAGTTTTAGGAGGTAGTAGGTAAAATATGTTCAGGCTCAATATTGTCTTAAATAAAAGACTGTTACAAGAAATAATCTTCTCAGTCGAAATATACTTATTTGCGCCCCCTTTTTTATTAGCCTTTAATAAATGAAGACGTTCTTAGACCATTGGGTTTTCAGACCAAATGATTCCAAAAATAAAACAAGTAACTAAACATGACGTTTCGAAATAACAGGATTGAATTGTTCAACTTTAAAAATAATTTAAATTTTATCGATAATATTTTAGTTCCCATATCACCAACAACAACGGAATGGTTTTGGAGTAACTCAAGTCATATCTACATACAACTGAGTGGTTGGGATGAGAATGGCTGTGAAATTACTCGATGGGAAGTTGACTACAGAGAATACGGAGGAAAAGTTTGGAGAAGAGCGGAAAATCGACTGGTAAGAAATATTTAATTTATCTTAACACGTTGCACATTAAACTAAGACTTTACATTATATAGATAAAACGTAGTGCCCGTTTTGTATATAAAATCACTGCCTACAATAATGTAGTTCAATCAAGCTTAACTTATCTATGACTATCATTCGTCCTTAAGAGTGTGCAATATGTAATTTGGTGGTTACAAATGGTTCTTGATCTCAGATTCTGGAAAAGTTAGGAGCCTGATATTTGGGTAAATGATATTTCAAATCATAACCTTCGTTATAATTATACAAAATACACAATTTGTAAAACTTTTCTCGATAGTTTATTTTTTTGAAAAATACATGTTTTGCTCACATTCTGCTTTCAATTTTAGGAAAAGCAAACTTATTTTCTCAAATTTTTGTTTTGTATAAAAAATAAGGTATATATCTTTAACATGGCCATTTTATTTTTCGTTATGTTGTTTAATTTACTTGCAATTAGGTAAAAACGGTTTTGGCGCTCACGTCATAAAATTTGCGTCGCGCGTCAATTGCTCCGTGCTTTTCACTCACGTGAAAGTCATAATTCGGCGTCTCGTTTGCGCTTCGAATTTTACCCATATCGAACCGACGCGCTGCGCGCTCTTAACTTAAAATTGCAATGATATATTAAAGTATTGTATTGTATTGTAAGTATTGTAAGTAATTGTAGTAGTGCATTCAAAGTAATTGTTTTTGGTGGATTTGATTTTTTACGCGTGTTGATCTATATTTATTAACGAGAAACATATCGTTTATTTCATAAACGTCAATCAATTTCAGATGTTATTGCGAAATAATTCGTTATATAAATTGCTTTGTCATAACATGTTATTAATACTTCGCAGCCCCTACTTGACCAGTCGTGGGGTCATTACTCATCATCAATACTGAATCAACCGAACTCCTTCGTCATAGCCGACCTCGTGCCGGCGCAGTGGTACCAAGTGAGGATAGTGGCTGAGAACGCGGCGGGCATATCTACGTCGCTTTATACGTATGCTACTACTACGATACTAGGAGGTGAGTCAATGATATTTTATACTATAGATATGTTATGTGCCTACAAAATAACTGCAAAAAGTGATCCGAATTTAGCTACTCCACTGAGCGTACACAAGCACAATTGTGTATTTAATACTATTTTTAGCAGACTCAGAAGTGATCACAAAAATAACAAAACTAATGTCGAACAAAGATCACAACACTTGTCAGGACAACTTAATTAACAAATCAAACTGTAACCAAAATAAGACCCTAGAATTGCAGAGACTGACCTTGAGTGAAGTCACACACTTGTGAACGTCTTGTGTAGGGTTAAAAGCGCCTTTGACTTTTAACAAACACTCCCCTTTTCTACTCAAGTCACTCTCCCCGCCGAATCCCAAGTAACCCATAAAGAATTACACAAGAAGATGTGGACGGAAACGCCACGAGCACACTGAAGCCCTCCATGCCGCAAGTCGTTGCAACGCGGCGATAACACATTATTTATCTATGTACTCGTTTTTATTACAGTTTTGTATACACAACTCGATATTGTATACGAAATGTAGGTAATATTTATTTAAATAACATTCAATATTTACGATGGGACTCAATAAAATTAAGACAATTAGCTTTTGTTCGCCTCAGTTTTGACGAGCTAGTGACGGTCGATACTACAGTCGATAGGTCGGAAAAATTGGCTAAGAAATGAAAATGAGAAAGCTGGATTTTAGGTATGACGTGAGGGGGCCTAAAAAGCTTAACTTCAAATTGTGGACCAAGATTTCCTATGTGCATTTTTTGCCATCTTGAAAATGGTAGAATTCAGTTTTTTTTACAATAACTCGGTTCTCTGTTGAGATATGAAAATTTTTAATAAATACTTTTTTTTTGCTGTATATTTAAGGTCATCAATTAAGGTTGTTTACATTTTACCTGTCGCTCATTGTTATTGAGATATCTTTCGAAAGAGACAGAAAAATTCCGTTACAGAGCCGATTTGGCTATAGTCCAAATTAGTTTTGGCCCGTAATTAGTTTGTCGCCAACCTTATTTCTGAGGAGAAGATCGATGTATTGCCCAACGATTGAAATGGACGCTACTTCAATTGCTACGTGTTTTAAGACAATTTAGGCAGGTCTAAGTTCTCAGCAATAATTACCTTATTATCCTCTTAATTTTCAGAATCAATAGGTCCACCATCAGACAACTTCGACATAAACATGCTGGTCATCGTGTGCAGCTGTATACTGCTGTTGATTTGTTTAGTAACATGCATGTATATTCTAGTCAAAAAACATCAGTAAGTTGACAAAAATATACATAATTTTATGAACCTGTATATTTTGATTTTGATGTACCTGTATATTTTGAAAATTTATAAAATCAACGTTATCACAATTTAGAATTGTGTACGTATTGTATATGCAGTAAAAGAAGAGAGATTCTAATCTGTGTATCTCTCTGTCTATTCACGCTTAGACTCTTACTTGTAACTACTGAACGGATTTTCGTATGTTATTGTAGGTAAATTTAATAGAAAATTATATTGTTTATATTTTAAAAAAAAATTGTTTGTATAACAATTTACAAACACACGTAGTCGTGGTATGATTAATAAGTCCAAGTCCAACTGAACAACCTGTGATAGTTTACATAACTCTAATAAGACAAACTATTAACTATTAAAACATTTTCCAGTCACCAAAGACTAACAGAATACAGAAACTCACTGACAGGCGAGTGTAAGTCTGAAAGAAGCAACGCAACAGTCAACACACCTCAAAGCATTCCCGCTGAAGTTAATAACAGAGTCTACAGTACGCCGGTGCACCTCACTTCAGATAATAAACATGGTAAGGAACCAATCTCTAGAAATGTCTTCTTTTTTTGTCTTTGTCTCATAATTATCAGCCTGTTTTAAGCCAGACCCTCATTATATGCCTCCAAGTTATAGCTTAGTCCCACGCTGTTCTAATGTGGATTGGCGGGATTATTTAGGGTGATAATGTTGACATTAACAACCACTATACGGTGTTAGTGATAATGTCCGGCACCGATGGCTTTACGTGCTCTACGAGGCACGGGGTTGTAACACCACCAACTTTCCCACTTCGGACAATTTTTATTAGCCACTGGGCAACGAAGCAGTTATTTGTCTGACATATAATGACACATACTTAGAACCTGCTTGCAATGGGCAGAACTTTATCATTTTAGAAGAACTGAAAGTCTTTCAGCGCATGATGCTCTGAAAGACTTTCAGTTCTTCCGCCGAGGCCGGTAATCATATTAATTAATTATTATTTGAATTCAAAAATTCCATGAATTATTTTTCGGCCGAAACTTTTACGGTAAATTTAATTTGCTATATGAACATTACGAAAAAATACACTTTTTACCCAAGCCATTTTAAAAATTCTTTTACCAATAGTAAACTACGTTATTTGTAAATGTCTTTGTTTATATTTTATCCCCGTATTCTCACGGGAACGGGAACTACGCGGGTGAAACTGCTGGGCGTCGGCTAGTTAAGGAATAAGGAATCTAAAGATTTAGATTTTAAAGTAGTAACGAAAGAGGTAAACTAAGAAAGCAATTCTGCTTAGTTTACTTCTTTCGTTACTTTGTTCAACATTTGTTTCTGTTGCAGAATTATACGAAATAAGTCCGTACGCACAGTTCGCCATAGGTTTCCGAACGTTCGGTCATGTCGACAACCAGGAGGTGCCCACTCGGATGCATTTGCCTGGCAACAGCAAAGCTAGATATGATAGTGGTAAGTACTAAGTAGATTCCCCTTCCTTATACTTGCACTGCGAACTTCCTTATTTTTTTTCAAAGCTGCTTGTGCTTGACAACAAAATGCCTGGTGGAAAGCAAAGATGAGGTCCAAGGAGCGCGCTTGCCTATAATATGCCTATTTACTCTTGCTTTGAAGATGCACAAATCATAATTGTCACTTAATTATTCTGTTTTTTTTTTACCTCCTACAACTTAAGCAAGTCTTTTTTTGCAAGTTTGCAAGTCACTCTAGACTTATAGTAGTATATATATTATAATATGCCTAAAGGATAGACAAGTCCATTCCAACATGCCTTCTTTGCTTACTATCAGCGACATTGCAGCAAAGCGCTACCCTTTTGTATAGTATTAAAAAGCTCCCTTTACGATATTTATGCAGCATAAGATAAATTTTCTCTTATAAATGTTGCCTTGCCTATTTGATTTATGTAGCTTCGGAAAGAGTACCTAACTAAAATGCTGATGGCCTAACTTTACTACAGAATTTATCAACTAATTGACACAATCAAAGTTTTTCGGCCTTTTGGTTTATTGATTGCGTTGCGAATTAATTAAATAATTTTAACAATAGAACATTAATAATGTCGTACATTAGTAGGTAGAATCATAGTCTTTATGAGTTTGATTTTTACTCTAGTAGGTACTATTACAAATATATTGGATTTACATATATTTCTTTGTTTACAGAGACAAGTTTCCAAATGAGATCAGAATCCGAAGAAAGTGACTGCGTCTCACGAACTACGACATTGAAAAGTGCACCAAGAAGTGAGTATGATGTTTTAAGAAAACCACTTAAGTTTAGATTACAAAGAGGTATTACTTAATTTTTTGTTTTTTTTTTTTCATTACAATTTAACTCGAAAACTACTCGATTGATCATCCTTTTACCATTAGAAAGCTTCTTCTAAAATCTAAATCAAGTAGCCAAGGCTATATTTTATCTTCGTATTCCTACGTATTCTGGTCTACGTTTGGTGGTCTGCAAAATTTAAAAGTGACTTATATATTATGTTTTCACTAAACACGCAATCCGTTACTAATCATGGAAATGAAAATATATCATGTCAGTTATATAACAGCTCAGTTATATAACAATCTACCAAACTCCAATAAGGAGTTGAATAACATAAAAGCATCTATGAAATCCATTAAATCCTGCATCCTCACAAACTTGGACAAATTATTAAAAAACCATGTAGTTAAAATTTTGTATCATGTCTGCAAAATTACGATATGTCAACTCTCAGTTAAGTGAACATTGCGTTCTTTTTGGAGAAATTAATCTTTAAACCGATTATAATGTGCACATTCCTGTGCGGCTCAGAAAATATATCTAAGTCGCTTGCTCTTTTGAATGGCTCGGCAAATATATGCCGCTTACTCTTTTAAATATATTATGCATTTTACGAATGAACCTTTTTAATTTTCAGAAGCCTGTCGAGTGCCTCACCACAGATAACCACGGAATAAAATAAATATCAACAAAAACAAAACTAATCTAAAAATCATTTAAACGGTTGTGTTCATTTTGTTACAATATCAATTTATTCTAGTTTATAACTACAGTTGCTTATTGTTTGAAATCGTGTATTTATCTGTATTGATTCAAATATATGAGCCGAGGCATGCACCTCCAACTTTTCAGTTGTGTGCATTTTAAGAAATTAAATATCACGTGTCTCAATCGGTGAAGGAAAACATCGTGAGGAAACCTGCATACCAGAGAATTATCTTCATTCTCTGCGTGTGTGAAGTCTGCCAATCCGCATTGGGCCAGCGTGGTGGACTATTGGCCTAACCCCTCTCATTCTGAGAGGAGACTCGAGCTCAGCAGTGAGCCGAATATGGGTTGATGACGATATGAGCCGAGTAGTAAAATCATAGGTAATAATAGAACACATAATTTTTTAAAACATTCTTTGTAATATTATAAAAATATGTAAATATTGTCTGATACCTACTGCCAAATATTAGATTTCTATTAACTTAATAATTTGTTGTATTGTGTAATATCTTATTTCCATTTATTCAGTTACACTTAAGTATATTTGCAATGCAAAAGAAACATTTTATTATGAGGAAGAATTATTCATTTTAAAGTTATACTCCACGTTTATATTAAAGTAAGCGTCAGTGTCAAATTGGACTCTATCTCTCGCCATCTATAGTTTGGCAAATGACACTCATATATGCGCGAATGTGAAATCATGCTCGAGGGGCAGAGCGAAGGACTGCGCAGGTATGAAGTCGTGCGCGCGGGGCATCTGTACCCCCCTCTCGACCCCCGCAGAGCATCGGAAGTGTTACGAACGGATTTGCCAAGCTATAATATGATACTATACATAGTAAGTGATAGAGACGAAATAACAACTCATATTGTCGAGTTTTAAGGACAATTATCTAGATTAGCACTACATATTATTATTATGCAGGTACTTTTACAGTTGATCTAAATAAAAGTTATTTAATTAAAATATATAACTTTGATTTATTTATAACAGCGTCACACATGTTTTATGTTTGCTGTAAAACTATTTATCAGGTGTTTTTAAACACATAAACTGAACACACACTGCCGAATTTTAAAATAGATTTTTAAGTTTTTTAATGTTGTATTTTTTAACTTAATATTTTTTTACAATATTGTATTACTTATGCACAAGTTTATTGCATTTATGCTCGTATATTTCTCGGATATAATTGTATTGGCAGATATGATAAGTCGGAATTTTTGTAAAATATTATAAAGGCGATAGGAATATCTTTTAGAGGTAATTTTGTTTCTATAGATAATGTTGTAGTGAAAATTGATATTTATCTTCAAAAAGACTGATTGTTTAAATATGTTTGTTTTATTATTGATTCAAACTTGTAAATCTTCGATTTACTAGAAATAAAATTTCGAAAATATAAATGTTAGAACATTAATTACAGTGTTTTATTTTTTTCTCAATACCTATAGACTATTTTACCCCATTTCAATTTTAACTGAAAATTGTCTCTACTGATTGAAAATCTTAATAAAGAAAAACATCGATGATGATATTTCTATAAAAACAAAAGTCTTTGAAAATGGAAAAGACTATTAAAGTTAAAGATCGAAAGTCCAGTGGGGTCAAGAAAGTCGGATCGGCAAATCTAAAACTCTGCTAAGTTGGGTCTCCGGAACTTTGAACTTTATCGCTCACCTCCAGACCTGAAAAAGTTTTCATATAAAATCAGTTGGAAACTGCCGTTTTGTTCGAAGTGCGCATTCAACCGGAAAATTGGCTGGAAACTTGCCCTGAGATAGGTAGATAATGAAACTACTTACAGTTTTTCTTATATAGTTTGAGTGGAGATTTGATACTTAAATACCGGTCGGTAATGCAATGAGTGTGTGTTCACATACTACTAGCGATAACGATTTTTATATATTTTTTACTAAAATACAAAACAACAACTGGTTGTATGCTTATTCTTTTTTTTATTCTTCACAAGTTAGCCCTAGACTAAAATCTCACCTGATGGTAAGTGACGATGCAATCTAAGATGGAAGCGGACTAACTTGTTAGGAGGAGGGTGAAAATCCACACCCCTTTCGGTTTCTACACGTCATCGTACCGGAACACTAAATCGCTACGTCCTTCTCGTCAGGGTGGTAACTAGCCGCGGCCGAAGCCTCCCACCATCCAAAAATTCTGGATACTATGTAACTTTTAGCTCAGTATGAGGATTTATATTCATGTTCTTTAAGGAAAAAGACCTGCCTTCTAGTGGGCTGTCAAAATAGGCCGATAAAATGATTACATAAGCAGTGATAAATACTTTAAACTAGTGCATAGCTTTTATCGCAGACATAGAGCGCGGCGACCTAATCAAGAATTTCCGTAACGAAAATAAACCTAACACCCAAGCCGTGCATCAAGTTAACACATTTCGACGTTATCCTAACGACTCAATGTACAGTTACGCTGGCGGTACGAACTTAAGGGGCAAAACTTATTTAACCAGAGTTCGAATCCATCTCAACGTAAAGACATTTTTTATATATTATATACACATAATTATATACATAGACATTTTTTATATATTTATTCTTTATTTTATTATTATTTTCTAAAGAAAAAAATAAATAATTATAATTGTATAAGTAAGATAAAAATGCTATGCTTTACTGCGGCAGTCCTCGACTGCCACACGTATTTTTTTTATACAAAAGTAACAAATTCTTATATCCCTATTGTCAATAATAGTACTCGCACTAAGAGTGCAAACTCCTCTATATAATATACTTTTTTTTTTAATGTTAAACTAAAACATTAGTGGAATTAATTAATGGAAAAATTAACGTTCAATTAATGTATAAATGCGCAAAAAGTCGTTTTTACCTGTAAATTGATTCTATACGATACGATTGTACGGATTCACGTGTCTAACTAAATTCCTTTAAATATAAGAATGGGTCAAATACCAAGTTTGAAACCTGCAGTGCAGACACGGTGCAAAGTTTTAAAAGGTATTTTGTCGTTGAAGATTTTTCTTCTCATCTAAGTACTAGATGTTAACCTGGGCTACTTTCGAGTTTCCTTTTAACACTGCAAAGAAAACTTAGAATAGTGTACAAAGCTATTATCAACATCATCATGATCAACCCATATTTGGCTCACTGCAGAGCTCGAGTCTCCTCTCAGAATGAATAGTCCACAATGCTGGCCCACTGATTATCAGACTTCACACACGCAGAGAATTAAGAAAATTCTCTGGTATGCAGGTTTACTTACGATCACGGGTCTCTCTCAATTTTTTTTATAAATAAAATTAAGTTTTTCTTTACATTTTCAAGGTTGAGGTAAGTTAAATAAATTAAGTTATCTCAAGGTTGAGGTAAGTTAAATAAAGTAAGATATATCATCATCATCATTTCCACATCAGGCGATGGACTTCCACTGCATTGTTGGGACTTCCAAACACCACGATTCTGAGCCGCCTGTATCCAGCGACTCCCACACTTCAGCTTTGCGATTCGCTGAGCTATATCTGTTCTTCTGCGGATCTCCTCATTTCTGATTCAATAACGTAAAGAAACATAGAGCATACTAGTAGCTCGTTCCATCGCCTGCTGTGTTCCGCGCATAGTTCGTTCCATCGCCCACTGGCTCTGAGTGACTCTGATCCTTATTATGAGCCGCATAATTAGCGACCAAGTATCGGAACCATAGGGCTGTACAAGGCCTGTAACTAGGATAGGCACTATACTTATAAATTATACTTATATATATTTTTATTATTAGTTTCTTCGTTAGGTTGCCTGGAAGAGATCGCTTTTTAGCGATAAGGCCGCCTATTGTGCATTTTTCTTTCTTTCCATTATTTTTCTGTATCGTATGTTTCTGTGTGGTGTACAATAAAGTATATTTTCATTTCATTTCATTTCATTTCATTTAATTTCATTTCATTTCATTATACAAAATAAAAATACTTTCTCCAATTTATAGGTCCTTAGGGTAGGCAGTGAATTTTTTCATGTATAAAGTGCACCCAACTAACCATAGGTAATAAACATTTGGTTCACAAAACATACTAATCATATTGATGACTAGGTAAGTAGGTATGTATATAAATCAAAGACGTGATACAACTATCAAAGTATTGAAAGGAGGCTATGTTAACACGACATCAAATGCCCGCTCAAAATAAACACCGAATCACATCAAAGACTCAATTTCATCTTCATTAGAGTTAATACATTTACGAACCGTTCGAAGGTATATAGCGGAAAAGGAAAAACATGTAAGCATCTGGAACCTTTTCCTAAAATTAAGCTATCGATTTAAGCGTTCTGAAGTATCCAATTTGCCACTTGAGCGCGCCTTCATCTTTTCATCTGAGGCTCTCTGAAATATAGATTGTGCAAACGTACATTCGCGTCTATTATGATATTTTAATGAAGCCTCAAGTTGTATGAAATTCAAAATAAGAAATTGAATTCATAATATTCGTTTAACCATCGACAAAAAACGTTAGATAGGCCCCTCCATATTAAAGAACCCATGTTATGTCATTACTCAAAGATGTGCACGCACATCTTAACTTAGTATGCAACAAGCGCATGCTGTGACTTAAAAAATATTTTACTGTTTTTTTCTTGTTTAATCCCTTAATTATGCCTTCGTGATAATTTTAGAAGTGTAAAAATTCAAGCCGCAACGCGAATATAATGAGAAAGTTGTTACTTTTCATTCATAAGTAATTGCGAAACCAATGAAAATTCCGTGACGCTTAGGGGCCAATCTAACAATCTACGATCGATGCGTTTAACAAATTACTTACCTTCTGGTGAGATTCTAGTCAAGGGCTAACTTCTAAAGACTTAAAAAAATAATTGTGTCACCAGAAAACGTCGTTCAAAATTCAACCCGAGCTTAAGTGGTATTGGGTAAACATTTGGTTGCAAATTTCTAGGACATCCACACCATCCATGTAAAGTTAAATAAAAGCTTTTTAAAATTGTAGTCTACATTAAACAGGCAAAGGTAAGGTAGTTTAAGAAAAAAATAGACGATTCTAGAAATAGTAATCCCGGGAGATAATATGAGGACAACACTAGGATTAACATGAGAAGTCGTTTAGTTTCTAAAGCCTTACTTTAGAAATAAAACAAATTATCTCAGCCTTTCTAGGTATGTGTACTTGTATACCTAAAAATTAGAAAAAAAACAAAGTGTATTAATAAAACTCAGCTGAACTTTCACGATGTTTGCTGAAGGAGACGAACTACTTCAGATGGCAATATAAACTTAAAACAAACAATTCAACTATACCGACGACAGATTAATTATTTGTTTGTAGAACAAAGTTTGGATGGCTTCTACTAGGTAAGGATGATTCTAGAGGTCTCTTTAGATTTGTCTTTATTGGCACTAAGCCAAATATTATAAGGCTTTACCTATATGCTACAGGCCTTGTGCCTACAGTAAATAAAAAACATTCGGTGCTAGTCACAGTTGACTAGCACTGGTTAACTCATACTTTACAAGCATCGTGGTGAAGCCGGTGAAAGTCATAAAAAAACAAACGTCACGCGTCTCTTTGACATCAGCATATTCAAACTATTTTCATAATTTGTATTTCAAAATTTAACACTAACAACAATTACGTAAATCAGTATTATATTCAATAATTAAATAAAATGTTCCATCTTATTTCTTTTTTGGGAACTGTTTTCAAAATATTTAAAAACAAAAGACGCCATTTTTCTTGAATAATATTGAAAACTACTGATGCGACTAAGTTTTTCATGAAAATTCTCAGTAGCCTGGAGTTGCAAAATGGACACGTTTGTACACTCAACTACAATAAAAACAACCATGTCGTATTACGCAACAAATGCTTACATAGATCCGTAATAGTTGAACTGTACTGATGTTTAACATCGCAGCCACGTAAGTCAAACTAACTTTGTATTATATCGAGTAGTAGTTGAGAAGTTGCGGCTTTTGGCTTAAGTGGAGAAATTCTCTTACTATAAATAGAACATCGGCATATTATTAAATAAATACAGACTGTGTCTGCAGAACAGTAATTTTAGACGTTCTGAGAATTAGTGTAGCTTTTGCTCAATCCACGTCTAAATTATTCAACAACTACAGTTTAAAAAATAACAATTTAAGTTTTCTTAACACTAAGGACTGGTTTTACCACCGAATAAGTGTCGGTAGATAGCCTAAACGAGTGTTTTTACTTTTATGTCAAGTGCTAGCAAAGACAGAAGTTGTGAGAATGCTAATCTAAAATAATGAAAAATAATATAATATGCACCCGGAATTTGTTTATAAATCATAAAAAAAATTCAAGTGGTGAATGAAATAGGGGTTGAAAGTTTACATTTATTTCCACGCTGATAAAGTCGCGGGCGTCCGCTAGTTTCTTAGTATAGATACTACACTGGACACTAGTACCTATAGAAAACAAAATTATGATGTTGTTACAATGAGGAAACTGGTTGGGTTGCTCTCAACAAATATACCAGTTGGCTATGGCAATCAAAATATTAAATTTCATAATCATAATAAGATGGGCAAGTAATATTTTACTAATTATTTCATCATCATTATTATCATCATCATCATCATCATCATCATCATCATCATCATCATCATCATCATCATCATCATCATCATCATCATCATCATCATTATTAACCAACTGCTGAGCACTAGTCTCCTCAAAAAGAAATCAGAATGAGGTTATGCTAATAATCTACTACGCTGGCCAATACGGATTGACAGACTTCACACACGTAGAGAATTAAGAAAATTCTTTGGTATGCAGTTTTCCTCACGATGTTTTTTTTCCACCGCTTGAGACACGTGATACTTAATTTCATAAATGTACTTAACCGAAAAGTTGGAGGTGCATGCCCTGGACCGGATTCGAACCTACAACCTCCGGAATTAAAGGCAGAGGTCATATTCACTAAACTATTACGGCTCTTAAATTTTTATTAGAAAAAAATTATAAACTCTTTTCAATGGTTTTAATTCTATCACTAGGGACGTCTTGTTCTTGCAATGACAAGTGGTGTAATGTAGCACAAAGATTGCGTAATTCCGCAGAAAAAAGGAAAAGAACACGTAAAGGATGCAATTGTATCAACAGACGACCAAAATGTTTGCGGATTAGACGAAAAAGATTGAATCGACCGAAGAACGATGTTAGTTGCAAATTGAAATCAACTTAAATCAAAATATCTATTAACTCCTTAACACCAGATTAGCTAATCTAGAGTTAAGTAGAGTTAAGTTAGATAAGCTTTTATGTAGATACTGATTATAAAAAAATAGAAGTAGGTATCATAATCGTAGCTTCCTTTAGCAGACTCCATTAAAATGTGTCGTATTGGTAGGATATATTTTATGTGAACTATAAATAACTAGGAAGGATCCTGGGGATGAACAGAGTTTCCTCATAATAAAATTATAGTGAAACTGTTAATTATTATTCATATTCTAAATCAGTAAACACTTTTACCTGATATTTTTCGTTATTGTTTTGTTATTCTTGAAGAACTTTCCGTTGCCCCGTTCAATTACTTAGGGATCTAGAATTTGCACGAAATTTACCTTTCAACTTTGAAAACAAAATATTTTTTTGCTTTTTATGCAGATTCTTTTCTTGTTTGTTTTTTTTTGTTAAAGAATTATTGGATATTTTTATTATTTCAGAACTGTGCCTGTCCAAGCAACGGCGCGCAGATTCCAATTCCTGTGAATATCGACACTATAGCCTGTTGTTCATTAAAACCTGATACGGTTTGTACCAAATTGAAGCCGAAACCAAATTCATGTTCACGCGGTACCAATACGTGTTGTCAACAGAACCTGGATAGAGAAATACGAGGTGTGGACGGAGAAAAACACGTTTGTGGTCCGATAGAGAACATCGGAAGGAGTGTTTGCAGATTTACTGTCGATGCTTATTTTATTTAACACTTACGTTATCAACTGAGTTGTCGATCATCTTTTAATTTGAATGGCTTACTTTGTAGTATAGAGATGTGATAGCCCAGTGGATCTGACCTCTGCCGTCGATCGGAGTTCGTAGGTTCGAATCTAGTCCGGGGCATGCACTTCCATCTTTTCAGTTGTGCGCATTTTAAAAAATTCAATATCGCGTGTCTCAAAAGGTGACGGAAACAATCGTGAGGAAACCTGCATACCAGAGAATTGGACCAGCGTGGAGGACTTAGGCCTAATCCCTCTCATTCTGAGAGGAGACTCGTGCTCAATAGTGAGACGAATATAGGTTGATAATGTTGATGATGACTTTGTAGTTACGTCCCTCTTTATTAGTAAGGATTTGAAGCTTAGACGAAATACATTTAAACACTGTTTCAATGCGAACTGGTGGGCGAATTAGTACAAATAAATTAAACAAATTATGGCCTCATGCCTCAGTTGCTAATGTACACAAAACGTTTTGTGAATAATAATATACATTCTAAATATATATTTTTTTTTTTATAATTTATACTTGTCTAAAGGTGTTTCTGTGAGACGTGATAGTCCAGTGGATATGACCTGTGGTTTCAGGTTGGAGGGCGTAGGTTCGATTTCGGTCCGGGGAATACATCTCCAATGTTTTAGTTATTTGCATATTAATAAATCATATTTCCATCGTTGAAGGGAAAACATCGTGAGGAAACCTGCATACCTGATCCATTTTCCTAATTCTCTAGGTGTGTGAAGTCTACCAATCCGTATTGGGCTAGCGAGCTGAGAGAAGATTCGTGCTCAATACTGAGCTGAATATGGGTTGTTAATGTTGAAAGATGACTTTCTAAAACAACAAGAAATGTTAAAAGTTAATAAATTAATAATATAAGGCAGGCCTTAATAAACGGGATTACTTACCATAAAATATATAATATGTACCTACATTTTTATTAGAATAATAAAATAAAATATTTTCAACAATGCTACGATAAGCATCTTGCTTTTATTATAAAGACGGTAGAGAAATTCAGAAATTATGAAAGCAAACAATTTATATTCAACGAAATATGTACGAAGACAGCTAAATGGGAAGTTATTACGAGCGTGAGGGAATTATTCTCAGAAGTGTTAAGGCTTTAGGCAAATTGTGTAATTTAAAAGCACTCCTTCAAAGAAATTATGAAATTATTTACGTAACCCTTATTTTATCACAACAGCTTCTTGTAATAGCATTAGTTTATCTTTTTCAAAGGAATACGTAATTCATTATTAACTATTAACTATTGCTCTTAGATAAATAATACTAAAAAAAATGGACTTTACTCTTTTAGACCGACTGCCTAAATACACTATGTACGTCTCAATACATACGCCATAAAGCAATACCGATAGGTTACTCAGCTAATGATGCGTGATAGCCAGTGGATATGACCTCTGCCTCCGATTCCGGAGGGTGTGGGTTCGAATCCGGTCCGGGGCATGCACCTCCAACTTTTCAGTTGTGTGCATTTTAAGAAATTAAATATCACGTGTCTCAATTGGTGATGGAAACGTGATCGTGAGGACATCGTGGGGAAACCTGCATACCAGCGAATTATCTTAATTCTCTGCGTGTGTGAAGTCTGCCAATCCGCATTGGGCCAGCGTGGTGGACTATTGGCCTTACCCCTCTCATTCTGAGAGGAGGCTCGAGCTCAGCAGTGAGCCGAATGTGGGTTGATGACGATATTGAAAATTCTCGACAACCTCACAAACTTTACCTATTTATAGACTAGTAGACGCCTGCGACTCGTGTCATCATGAACAAAAATTTTATTCCTGCTGGCCTATTTCCTATTTTGGTCTAAATTATCAACCCATCATAATAAAACAACAAATCAATTGACAAAATGTCATCCACTTATGATAAAAATTAAAAATGTCATCCGGTGCTTACGGTGGACATCATATACTTACAAGTAGTATGTAGATGACACTTTGTTGTCCTCTTCAATAGGTTGATAATAAAGACTAAAATAGTGAATAGGCCAGCTGGACCCCAGTTCGTAATTACGTAAATGAATAAGAAAAAAAAAATAATAAAAAAAAATCAACCGAATTCAAAAACATACTGACTAAACTAAATAGCGAAAAATAATATCATACTAAGTTCTATAGATCATATTATCTTCTAACTGGTGATAAGTTTGAAGGCGGTGCTAGCCCGATGATGATTAATTCAAGCCATGTAAGAATATCATATAGATTTTAGGTGTTTCAGACAGTGTTCTTTCATGTACTTCTTTCAGAAACGGCTTAAAAATAAATGAATGTAAACGAATGAGTTTACTGAGATTAGTCGGTCGAGATCAACACCCTGGTTGCAGATAGAAGATAGCAACAGATAAGACGATTTGGGCAATTTGTAGAAATTACAAGTACTTCACCCACTACGGTTCTGTTAATAAATATTCTATTTAAAGCGACACATTAAGTATATTCATTAAATTACGGCAAGTAATTTTTATCTTTCTTTTTTTTACTTTTTCATTTTAAATTTATTCTCACAAATAAAATCGACTATTTAAACAAAAACGAAAAGTTACTTGTCATCATGATATCTCGAAAAACCTCTTGATGTAGGTACAAAGTTGAAATTTGGCAGGGAGGTATTTTTTAGTTAGTAGACGTCCGATTAGAACGAATTTTGCGTGAGGAGCCAATAAAGCCTTTCAAAACTTCTAAATGGCTCAAAAGATTTGAATGAGGCACTATTTAAAAGGGTTTCACCAAACTTAATAGATTTCATAAAACATTTTAACCAATTCTGACCAGTAAGTAGATTTAGGGAAAACAATAATTCAATTTTTTTTTGTTTTTGAATAACAAAGACGGCAAAGACGTACCGCCAAGCGATTTAGCGTTCCGGTACGATGCCGTGTAGAAACCGAAAGGGGTGTGGATTTTCATCCTCCTCCTAACAAGTTAGCCCGCTTCCATCTTAGACTGCATCATCACTTACCATCAGGTGAGATTGTAGTCAAGGGCTAACTTGTAAAGAATAAAAAAAAAAAAAAACTTTTAAACGGCTGTACCGATCGATTCTTTAACTAATCTGCTCTTAACATCAGACTAGCAAACATACACCCGAGAAACAAATAAATAATAAATACGGGAATAAAATCTGGAATAACGTAGCTATCATAAATTTATCGAATAGTGAAACAAATTTAATGCTAGTTTAGGCGTGAAAGCGTAACATACAAACACGTTAAAATTCGCGTAAGTAACATTAGTTAAAATAGGCACATTTCGGTAGTGCGAATATAACTTACCTCAATTAAAATCTTCCAAGGCTTATTGATCACGAAAGCAATTAGGCTTATATAGCCTCCCGGCGTTAATTACGCTTTAATAGTATACCCAATTTAATTAATTAATTTATAACAACCATGTAATTCGTCTAAATTGGAAATCCACTATTAAAACCATATGGGTATACGTGAGCGAAAAAGGCCGAGAGTAAATCAGGGGAAAGTAGGTAGACTAAAATAGTCAAGAGTAAAAAAGAAGATTGTAACTAACCTAACACAGTCTTTTTCGACTACATGGATTTTAATAGGGATTTTCATAATCATCATAACAACCAAATTCGGTACCGCTATATACCGCTGAGCTCGAGTGTCCTCTCAGAATGAGAGGGGTTAGGCCAATAGCCCATCACGTTGGCCCAATGCAGATTGGCAGACTTCACACACGCAGAGAATTCTCTGGTATACAGGTTTCCTCACGATGTTTTTCCTTCACCGTTTGAGACACGTGATATTTATTTCTTAAATATATTTCTTAAAATGCACATAACTGAAATGAAAGTATGAGGTCCATGCCCCGGACAGGATTCGAACCCACACTCTCCGGTATCGGAGGCAGAGATCTTATCCACTGGGCTATCACGGCTAAAAATATACGGCAAAGTTTACTTTATAAAAAAAAAAATGAAAATATCTCAAACGCAATTTTCTGAGTCAATTAGTAAACGGAAATACTCGCAAATAAATACAAAATTACGCGTGCTGACATAAAATAAACGAGCAAAAACGAAATATAAATCAGATTAATGATAATCCTGAGTGGACTGAGAATGTTTCTCTCGGTAATTAGTGTTCAACCAAACAGAGAAACTAATTTCAACTTGGTCTACACACGAAACTAATTATATCTAGCAACTGTAGGGTGTGTTAGTGATACGCGTCTGGTGATGTCGACTATCATTACATATTTTATTGCTTTTGTTAATAACTCATATATTATCTATCTTTTTTTTACTATATAAAAATAAGTCGGGTTTTCCTTCCTGACGCTATAACTCCAGAACGCACGAACCGATTTCCACGGTTTTGCATTCGTTGGAAAGGTCTCGGGCTCCGTGAGGTTTATAGCAAAGAAAATTAGGGGTAGGGTAGGGGTAGGATAGGATTAGGGGTAGGGTAGGGATAGTGTATGGGTAGGGTATGGGTAGGGTAGGGGTAGGCGTAAGTCAAAGCGAAGCTTGACCGAGTCCGCTAGTTTTATATACATACTAGCAGACGCCCGCGACTTCGTCCGCGTGAAATTTAGTTTTTCACAAATCCCTCGGGAACCATGGACTTTTCCGGAATATTTCTACTTCTATTTATATTTTAGGGTCAAAAAGTATCCTTTGTTTTGCTCCAAGGTCCCACTTACGATCATACCAAAATTCATCTTGATCGGTTCAGCCGTTTAACCGTGAAAAGGTAACAGACAGACAGACAGAGTTACACATTTATAATATTAATTATAGATAGATAACTTACGGACCCGGTCAAGCTTCGCTTTGACTCATTCCCCACCCATAGTTACCAACCAAGTCTCGGTACCATAGATCATCACTGGCAACACGCACAGTTATAGTTTCTAATCTATACTTATAATAAATCTGTAGAGAGGTCAATTCTGTACATGAAATATATTTCCAAAATAAATATCATATTAGTGATCAATACTGATGCCAAAAATGCAATCAGTCAAATTTTTGTCTGTCGGTCTGTATGTTCGTTATAGAAACAAAAAGTACTGGACGGATTTTTACGAAACTTGGTACAATTATTCTTCATACTCCTGGGCAGGTTATAATAAACTTTGCATCACGCTACAATCAATTGAAGCAGAGCAGTGAAGGGAAATGCAGTTGGAAAAACGGGAGAAGATTGTCCATTTTTGCAGCGGTAAATACTACTGTACCAGTGGAATTCATAGACGTTGTAGGACACCCCTAGGGGATCATTCACCCGCCGAGTGTCAACTTCTCAAACAAATAGAGGCTAAATTCGACACTCAGCAGCTGAATGATCCCCTGGGGGTGCCCCTACTATGTCTATGAATTCCACTGTAAGGGCTGGATGAAAGAGGTCTAAGGGCGAACGAAGTCGCGGGCGTCCGTTAGTTAATAATATATTTCTAAATGTATTATTGTGTACAAAGATATCAAAGTTACAATAAATTGAGAGTCTATGATAGCTAGGGGTAGGGGTAGCATAGGGGTAGATTCCCTTATATATGGTAGGGAACCAGTGCACATTAGTCAAAGCGAAGCTTGACCGGATCTGCTAGTCAATTATAAAAATAATCTTCCCCACAGTCTAGACTATAGATGATTGTTATAATCAGAAACTGAAAAAAAATCCCAGCTGCTAGCATATAGAACACACTCGTAAAAAATATGTTCGCGGTACAGTTATCCCAGCACATTGTACTGGTTTCATAATTCGTGCAGCTAACGAAGTAGGAATCGCAAATGAGTCGCGAATGTTCCACGAATCTGGGCCATGTTCCCATTGTTAAGCTACTTAGCTGGCTATGCATATTTTAGGTAGGTATATTGCAACGAGATAGAATTTCAAAACACCTATTATTACCTAAAGAACGTATTATGGTTTTAACTCACTTAAAAAAAAGGATTCGCATTTTGCCGCTTTTGTATTTGTTTAATTTTTTATGTTTAATTTTTATATAAGCAGGTGGTGTATTTTTATACAAATAAACCAGTTTGTTTGTGACTATTGAACTGTTGTATATCTATATTGACGTGAAAACGCTCAATTTACGTGCGTGAAAGCTAACGCTAGTGTGACAATACTAACAGAGAGATAATTTGCCGTATTAAAAAGTGCAGTTAAGCGACGTATCAAACGATTTACAAGTTGAACTTGACACAACCGTGCGTAATTTTTCGCGAATTTTTACATGATTTAAACTTTTCCAATGTATCGAAATTTATAGGAAGTAAACTTCAGATTTTGATAGGAAAGTATGTTTAAATGGAAATTTTGCAGTACCTTTATATTCCACGTAGATATTCTTTATTCAATAACCAAAAAGGGAAGTCGAGTAAACACGGACCATAATTTATATTTCTGAAACCTAGCGCGTTTTTAATGTAGTCACAAAATGAATGCCTTAACGAAATGAACAACGCATTTCATGTGAACGTCACGTGCAAGGCTTTATGTTGACGACACAATGTGCATCGGATGCACGACTTTTCAACTCGTTCTGTTGTGACGCGAATATTTCCATGTAGCCGTATTTGTGAAACTGTCTCATTCATACCATCTACATACGAGTACCTATGGGGTGAATGAATATGATGGGGGAAAACATGGTGGACAGTTATTATAAAAGAGGACATTATTATCATTATAATACTAAAATGATCCTTTTTATACTTGAAATGTTTTACTATTCATAATCATCATCATATCAGCCAATGGACGTCCACTGCAGGGCATAGGCCTTTTGTAGGGACTTCCAAACATCACGATACTGAGCCACCTGCATCCAGCGAATCCCTGCGACTCGCTTGATGTCGTCAGTCCACTTGGTGGGGGGTCGTCCAACACTGCGCTTACTAGTGCGGGGTCGCCATTCCATCACTTTGGGACCCCAACGTCCATCGGCTCTTCGAACTATGTGCCCCGCCCATTGCCACTTTAGCTTCGCAACTCGTTGAGTTATGTCGGTGACTTTGGTTCTTCTGCGGATCTCCTCATTTCTGATTCGATCACGCAGAGATACTCCTAACATAGCTCGTTCCATCGCCCGCTGTGTGACTCTGAGCTTTCTTATGAGGCCCATAGTTAGCGACCAAGTCTATTTAGTTTTATTATTAAATTGATTTAAAAATAAAATACAATTACATTTTAAATGAATATATATTCTTATTCTTCTCCCCGGTGTAGCAAATTTTTTTTTAACTAAAAGTTGATTAAGTTCTTACTTACCTGATCACTTAGCAGATGTACCTAAACCTTAAAAACATATTTACCAGCCATATTGGAGTTACATGGTGGCCTGATAGTTGTGTGGGTGGGCTACAACTATGGCAAGATAACCTTGGCTGACATGGGCAATTACTTGAAATATGTTCTAAGGCTGTACTGTTTTGCAGTAGATATAATGTTTTGCCGCTGCCTGCAGTGGTAACTAGTCACGATCGAAGTATTTATACTATTATTTGATTCACGTTCTAGAAGAATTAGACATCATCTTCTTGATGTCGTGTGTGTGTGAGTGTGTTTGTATGTGCGATTGCGTACTTGCGTGCATGCTTACGTGCGTGCGTGCATGCGTGTGTGTGAGTGCTTACAAACGTGTCATATGAATGTGGTTACAAACTATGTCTACGTAATGCCACATAGACGACGCTATAAAATATAATTAGGGACCGAAATATAACAGTTGCCAGTGATTAGGGCGAAATTACATCATTAACTGAACTACAACTAGTGTCTCCGTAATCTCCAAAGTTTTGTGAATATATTTTGACTAACAAATGCCTGCGACTTTGATTGTAAATCAATGTATGTTTGCGTGTCCTCTTTAGTCCCATTAAAATTAACATTTTAACGATTATAAAAACTAACAACTTGAAGAATCACTTTCGTACAAAATTTCAACGCGGAGTGGAACTTTCTAAATTCTTGAAACACATGATCAATTGATCCTATGCACCACGAATATGCACAGCATAAGTGCTTAAGATATGTTCAGACATAATATTTTTAAAAATAATTAGACAAAATGTATTCAACATAATAGATTATTTTATATTTACTTAAATACACCAATTTTTATAAAAATAATAATAACGAATTAGAGACTTTCTTACTAATTGTCAATCGCAAAATGTAGCCAATGGTCTACAAGGTCCAATTGAAGGGTTATTTGGAAAAACGGCCACTGTCAGTTCTGGTAAATTTTATACTAGAAGCAATAAACCATGTTGACCTTGGTTGTTTATCCATATGTCAAAGAAAGTATAACGACTAACCGCTTGACTAAGGCGCTTAATTACGAAAAAGCGGAATTTACGTTTTTAAGCATCATTACATTCAAACCATAGACACAAAAATCTCATTATACATTTTTAACATTGGTTGTTCTCTCAAATGGCCCTTCAATTTATTTTTTGAACCTATTTTATTGAATTTTTGTGTGCGAACTTTTAGGTAAGTAAGGTTTTTTTTTTATTCTTTACAAGTTAGCCCTTGACTACACTCTCACCTGATGGTAAGTGATGATGCAGTCTAAGATGGAAGCGGGCTAACTTGTTATGAGGGGGATGAAAATCCACACCCCTTTCGGTTTCTACACGGCATCGTACCGGAACGCTAAATCGCTTGGCGGTACGTCTTTGCCGGTAGGGTGGTAACTAGCCACGGCCGAAGCCTCCCACCAGCCAGACCTGGACAAATTAAGAAAATCTCAATCTGCCCAGCCGGGAATCGAACCCAGGACCTCCGTTTTGTAAATCAACCGCGCATACCACTGCACCACGTTAAAGTATGAAAGGTAAGAAGTACCTTTCATACTTTTTCGTACTTTGGCTCCTAAAAGTATGAAAGCCAAGAAACGAAAAAGTTAGTACAAGAGTTTCAAACTCATTTCAAAAATATCTAATATAATCGCTACAAAGTCGTAGCGGTGAAGTTTTAATGAATAATTTCAATTTGACGCCCGTTAAGTTAGTAACAACTTCCCATTAGGAAGTTTGCAACGGGAAATCTGATTCAAATTATTTGTGACCATCCCAAATAACAGAGGGTGATTTATCTGTTGTACGGTTTTAATCGTTTAATAATGTTTAGCGGTTTCACGCGAATTAATCCAGTAATGAAGAGATGAAAATTGATAACCAATTTTATAGCTTTATAGTCATTTATCATTTTTTTATTGATAAAGAACTTTTAGGATAAACGTCTCTGGAATTCCAATGACCAATATTTTATCGGCTAAACCACAGGATGATTTTGATTGCAGATTAGATTTTGTAAATGATAAAAAATAAATACTTAATTAGAGCTTAAATATTTACCTTAAGTTACGTTAGTAAAATAATACAACAACCTTAATAAATTAAACTGTATTCCAGATAACTTATTATTTTTTTTTATATTAAAGGCTACACTAGTGAATTGGGTAACCTGTTCAGCTGGTGTAAGTTTGAAATAAATAAATAAATAAAAATATTACTCTAGTCTAACACTTTTTCAAACATTTATTATCTCTACATATAAGGTTAAAATTAATTAGATGAATTATTTATAATAACCCTGCCCTTTTTGTCCTAATAACGCGGTGCTAATATCCTAATGGCGCTCATTGACATTTAGTAATGGTAGTCTTATTATCATTTGTGTAAGCTGTCAATATTAGTTCAGGTTTCATGAGAAGGACTCTACAGACATGTACCGCACAGACAAAATATTCTATCCGTCAATACTGGCCGGGCGCGGCCCGTGTCTGTCAACGTCTTCGTGGCCGCGTTACGATATATATAAATACGTTAATAAACACTGTATAGAAGAATATTATTTTGTCTGGCACGCTAAATGTCTCTAGAATGTAGGTATAAACGGACCTTTAACCGTTTGGCGGTAAGTCTTTGCCGGCATGGTGGTAACTAGCCACGGTCAATGCCTACCAGATCTGAGCCAATTTAGAAATTATATAACATAAATCAAAATATAAACGAATTTTAAACTTTTAACCTTCAAACATGTCGTCTTTGAGTTTTAATTAAATACACATGCTCATATTAGCAAATGTGTACATAGAATTTGAAATCACGAAATTCAGCTGTACATTTCGGTCATTACAAAGTCATTCGAAACAAAACATGGGTCCCAAACTTTGGCTAATGACGTCGTTCCACCCTAATCACCAACAACCTTAACGTTACGAGCCCTTATTAAATTTTATAACTCGCTCTAGATGCTAATTGCTACAAATTATGATCATGCTAAATGCAGTTTTTATGCGCGGTGGAATAACAAGACGGAGGTCCTGGGCTCGATCCCCGGCTGGACCGATAGAGGTTTTATTAATTGGTCCAGGTCTGGCTGGTCCTCCCACTAGCCAGACTTGGACCAACTAATTCACTTCAGCCGTGATAAGTTACCACCCTACCGGCAAAGACGTCAAGCGATTTGGCGTTCCGGTACGATATCCTGTAGGAACCGAAATGGGTGTGGATTTTCATTCTATACCTAACAAGTTAGCCCGCTTCCATCTTAGATCTTAGATTGCATCATCACATATTATCAGTCAAGGGCTGGCTTATAAAGAATTAAAAAAAAATGTTCAAATGTATAATTAAACTAGCGGATGCCCCGTGCAAATAAGAGGATAGTATACCCAGCGTTACTTGCTTATAATGTAGCTTTACATTGGATAAAGAACATTTAAAATTGATTGAATGGTTTCTGTGAAAGCGGAACAAACAAACAGATATTCTCACATTCGCACTTATGTGACACTCATCATCATCACTATCAACCCTTATTCTACTCACTGCTGAGCTCGAGTCTCCTCTCAGTATAAGAGGGGTTAGGCCAATAGTCCACCACGCTGGCCCAATGCGGATCGGCAGACTTCACAGACGCAGAGAAATAAGAAAATTCTCTGGTATGCAGGTTTCCTCACGATGTTATTCCTTCACCGTTTAAGACACGTGATATCTAATTTCTTAAAATGCACACAACTGGAAAAGAAGGTGCATTCCATGACCGGATTCGAACCCACACCCTCCACTATCACGGCGAATGTGACACTGCTTACGATGAAGGTATTTTACTTTAATTATCACACTATTAAAAATTCAAATAAAAAAGTTGCATTAATTTATTATATTATTACTTCTTTATAAAAAAATCTAATTGGGGACGATTTAAAATTAATGGAAAATAATGAAATACTTCCTACTGTCGCACTCCTTCGTTATTGAATAAAAAGTACAGCAGACTGTATTAAAAAATAATCCAGATGCAAATCGAATGGCTTGGCCACCGTCCAACACACCCTTGGAAATATATTAACTCGTGGAAATGGAGAAACGACTAAAAAGATAACTATGTGGTTTACGAACCTGCTGAATTAATTAGATGCTTTGATTAAATAATAGATTAACCAATAGAAATGAATAGAATATGGGAAATACTCCCTGTAAATATGCACCAATGACAAAACTATCATTATGAAAAATTATCAATTTGTTACATAATTTGAGACATATGTACCTACGAAGTTATTTTTATAACTATAGACTTAATTTTTTTAGATCACGAAACTGGAAATCTAGCGACTTATAAGAATCTTGCTGTTTCACTTAATTGATTATGAAACACGGCTAAAACTCACGTGATTATTAGGTATATCGGAGTATGCCCGACTAGTTTCGAACCCATACGGGGCCCTTAGTCATGAGCTGGTTCTTGCATCGCGGCACGATCCAAACTGCGAAGCGGCTGCGCGTCGCGCTGCTGCACGCATTCCGCGTGCGGAGAGGGGTTTTACTTAATTCTTTATAAAAACAATAAAATACGTAACATTACAATAATATGAATATGAAACAATAAAAAAATATGAAAAAAAAACTATGTGCCCCACCCGTTACCACTGCAGGTCATCACTGGTATCGTCCGCAAAGTATTTTATACCCAATGAGTGTAAAAAAAGGAGAGCTGTGATAGCTAAGTGGATATGACCTCTGCCTCCGATTCCGGAGAATGTGGGTTCGAATCCGGGGCATGGACCTCCAACTTTTCAGTTGTGTGCATTTTAAGAAATTAAAAATCACGTGTCTCAAATGGTGAAGGAAAACATCGTGAGGAAACCTGTAGAGAGGAGACTCGAGCTCAGCAGTGAGCCGAATATGAGTTGATAATGATGATGATGAGTGTAAAAGTGAATGAATAAATTTAGTACACAGAACAAATAACAAAAAAACAATAAGGTTTATTTCTTTATGAGATTTAAAATCTAGAACAAAAAGTGGTTAATGAGGTTATTCAATTTGTCCTTTAATTACAAGATTATTAGAGCAAGTAAGATAGACTTGGAGGCATTAATAATACAGACGGAATACGTAAGTACAGTGCCATGTTTCCCTTGTTATTAGAAATTCCCTTTACTGTCAAGGCGCCTTGATTGAGTTTAATCATTGGAGAATTTGTTCTCGAAGATAATTACGAGAGAGACAGATTAATTAAAATTATTAAGTATCAAACATAAGCTAAATATAATTTGAGTTATTTATAATACCTACATTATGCCAAACTTGTTTAGTTTTGGAGGTCTTAACACACTTTTTTTTCTTTCTGACTCCATTATTAGCTTATTAACTCTATTGGCCATATTATTGCAATGTAACAATTCATTCGAAGGCTAGGAAATTAGAACTAAAATTTAGCTTAAAAAAAATTAACTACACAAACTAACTAGCAACAGAAGTTTAATATTATAATTAAATCTCTTCGCCGAAGACAATAAAATCAAACTTCACTTGGTATGTTCGTTTGATAATTTTTAAGAATTTAATATTTTTGTTCTAACTGTCAATGTAAAAGTTAGCTAAGGTAAAATATGATTAATAATTTCATATACCAAGTCCTCCATTTCAGGAGTTCGCTTTTATTAACTTTAAAGTTAAAAGTAACTTTTGAAAACTCAGCAAAAGTCAGTCCACGTAGTATATAGTGGAAATGTACGTTAAGTCAAACTCAAACCCGAGCCGGGATCGTAGGTAGAATAAATTAATGGAAAGCACCGTGAAAACATGTTTCACTAAGAAAACATTTTTATATGGATGAGGCACTTTCATTTTCGAATCCGGTCCGGGGCATGCACCTTCAACTTTTCAGTTGTGTACATTTTAGCAAATTAAATATCACGTGTCTCCAATGGTCAAGGAAACCATCGTGAGGAAGTCTGCCAATCCGCATTGGTCCAGCGTGGACTTTTTTTACCTTTTTTACCTTTGGTTCTGATTACGATTTAGTGTTACATTTTAAATACTCGTAACGAAAGAAAGAACAAAATGTGTTCATGCAAATTTAGTGTTACAGTTCATCCTATCAATATATACAAAAGAGGTACATCGCAGTAAATACCGTGCATTGCAATTAAACTGCAGTTATAAACAATAGCCAATGAACAATAACAATAAAAAAAATAGTAAAATACATGGCGGCAATAAATCCCCGAATTCTGTCACAATACCCTCTATTATCTACCAGTTCTCTTGAGTATACGGGTATGAAATATAGCCTATGACACTTACAAATAACGTGGCTCTCTAGTGGTAAATTAATTTTCAAAATCAGTTGAGTTGATCTAGAGATTACCCCCTGCAACACAACAAACTCTACCTCTAATATTGGTATAGATTAAAAACTTTAACCATTTACAAATTAAATAACTGGCTAAGTACCCTATTCACTAATTTGGTCTTTATTAACAACTTATTAAAATAAACATCAAATCAATTGAAAAATGTCATCTTCCAATTGTATGATATCTACGAAGGGTTGTAAGTAGTCATCGGATTACATTTGCTAAGTAGGTACTAAATAATCTCAATTTTGAATATGTAAAATAATATACGTCAAAGTTAATGCATTGGCCTTCTGTCCTTCAGTAAGTATGTGAATCTAGCTGAATCCTTAATGTCCTCCAATAAACAACAATGCTTCGTTTACACAACAGTGTCGTTATACAAGCAAAACGCAATTACCCTATCCACACAGACATTTCTCTCATGTTTCGGGGTATCGTGGCTTAATCTGCATGTCGTTACGAGTCTTGCCTTGACTCATCCATAATTCACATAATGAGGACGGCAGATGTCGTTTGAGACGAGTTCCTAGTTGCCACAGACTGAAGCTCGTCACCTGGACACTTTATAGTTGATCCACTGAACCTTCATTACAAACTTATTTGTTTACTTTGAGTTTGTGAATGCTTTATTAGTTTTGAAATGTTATTACTTCGCTTGTCTAAATATTCAAGGTCCGATCTCTAGTACCTACCAACACTTGGGAAAACTTCTACATTGTTTTAGCAGACTCAGAGGTGATTACAAAAATAAGAAAACTAATGTTGAACAAAGGTTATGATTCACAACATTTGTCAGGACACCTTAATTACCAATTTAAACTGTAACCAAAATAAGAACAAAAATGGCTGAGAATGACCTTGAGTGAAGTCAGGCACTTGTGAACGATGTGTGTAGGGTTAAAGGCGCCTTTAACATATATCTAACACTCCCCTTTTCCAAACAAGTCACTCTCCCCGCCTATCCCAAGTAACCCATAAATAATTACACAACAAGAGATGTGGTTGGCTCGAACCTATTTAAAAAAGCAATGGCTAGTGATTTTTGTTTCTAGGAAAAATCCTTGTCGTTAGTGGCTTTTGGCTGGTAGGAGGCTTCCAGGGTTCCAGTACAATGTCGTGTGGAAACCTAAAAGGGGTGTGGATTTTCATCCTCCTCCTAACAAGTTAGCCCGCTTCCATCTTCGACTGCATCATCACTCACCATCGGGTGTGATTGTAGTCAAGGGATAATTTGTAAAAAATAAAAAAAGGTGACATAATATGACTTACTTGGTGTGGTTATTAATTTTCAGAACAATTAATATTTAGGCTCGAAGTCAAAGTTTATTTATTTTAATTAGATTTAGCTTTACAAGCACTTTTGAAATGTAACTTTTTTTTCTTCAATTTTCTTCAAAGTAAAGTGGACATGATCATCAGTATTCAATGTTCACTTTACTTTTTGGAAAACTAGCGAACACCCGCGACTTCGTCCGCGTGGAATTAAGTGGGAACTATGATTTATTTCTGGATAAAAAGTAGTATGCGTATTAATTCAGGCTATAATCTATATCTATTTTCAATTTGAGTTAATTCGGTTCAGTAATCGCGGCGTGAAAGAGTACCATCATACCATATGATGGTATGATGGCACTCTTTCACGCCGCGATTCTGTCCATCTGTTTTTTGCCAATCTCGGGAAACCATGGATTTTTTGGAATAAAGAGTAGCCCACGTGTTATTCAAGACTCTAGAGTAAGATCTATTTCCATTCCAAATTTCAGCCAAATCATATCAAAAAATAGGATTTTCCTCTTCTTCCCAAATTTACCTACTATAGAAATTCGTCGTTATCAACCCGTATACGGCTCACTGCTGAACTCGAGTCTCCTCTCAGCATGAGAGGGGTTGGCCAATAGTCTACCACGCTGGCCTAATGCGGATTGGCAGACTTAACACACGCAGAGAATTAAGAAATTCTCTGGCGTGCAGGTTTCCTCACGATGTTTTCTTTCACCGTTGGAGACAAGTGATATTTAATTTCTTAAAATGCACACAAATTAAAAGTTGGAGGTGCATGTTCCGGACCGGATTCGAACCCACACCCTCCGGAGTTGGGGGCAGAGGTCATATCCAGTGGGCTATCACTATATAATATATAGGCCATAAAAATTGCCTACTGTAAAAAAATCTACGTTAAAATATGTTTCCCGTAAACGAGTTATTTTACAAATATTTTACCGAAAATTGCATAATAGAAATAAAATTAAAGGCATCCGTTTATTTCACCTTTTCATTCTGGAAACGGTGATATTCGGTCAGATAGATATGGCACGATAAAAATAATTCTGAAATGACAAAAATTTGCGTTCAAACTATTTCACATACGATTTTACGTTTCGCCGGCCACGTATGAAACTGGTATTTTATTCGGGCGAGGTATTATATTTTAAAGTTTTTATGTTGCCTCGTCGATTGTAATATGAGATCACATAGTGTAATTTTGACCACACGATGATCTTATTTTTGACTAGCAGCCCGTCCCAGCTATGCCCAGATTACAACAATTTAAATTTAAACGAAGTAAGTTCCAATTCATTCAAAAAAATCAGTTTTTCTTTTTTTTTATTCTTTTACAAGTTAGCCCTTGACTACAATCTAACCTGATGGTAAGTGATGATGCAGTCTAAGATGGAAGCGGGCTAACTTGTTAGGAGGAGGATGAAAATCCACACCCCTTACGATTTCTACACGGCATCGTACCGGAACGCTAAATCGCTTGGCGGTACGTCTTTGCCGGAAGGGTGGTAACTAGCCACGGCCGAAGCCTCCCACCAGCCAGACCTGGACAAATTAAGAAAATCTCAATCTGCCGAGCCGGGGATCGAACCCAGGACCTCCGTCTTGTAAATCCACCGCGCATACCACTGCGCCACGGAGGCCGTCAGTAAAATATCCCTCAGATCTCAATGAAAGATCTTCAGATCTGTCAGAAAACAATAGACTGCCTTCAAATCATATAGCTAAACCTTCCAAAGATTAGCCCGGACACAACTCACAGCACTAGCAATTGCACCAGAGCCAACTCTAAGTCCATCAACCTTATTTGAAGCAGAGTTTTGGGCCTTAGATCTAAACCCTCTCTTATAATAGGAACTAGGACGGCCTAGTCTGCAGCAGGCCATTCAAGACACTTTGATGATGACGATATATCCATTCCACTCTACACAAAGTCAACCTGACTCTTAATCAAATGACAATGTTGCTTGGCAGCAGTCATTTGAACTTCAATAGATCAACGGTAAGAGCGGTCGGACTTATCACCGAGGGGTTGTGATTTGATCCCCGTCCCGTTGGTCTATTGTCCTATCCATTCCTAGTACAGTCTTTCCCGACTAGTTGGAGGGGAGTGGGTATATTGGTCAAATTTATTACCTTAACTTACCCTAAAAAAAATCTTCACATAATCCAAATTGTCCCATTGAATTTTAAAACTATATGTTTAACAAACTAGTCGACGCCACGCGATTTCACCCGCGTGTAATCTATTTACTATAGTTCCAGTTGTTCCTGAGCGTTGCAACAAACAAACGAACTCTTTAGCTTTATAGTATTAGTATAGATTACCCAATGAATTGTTACCGCACTTAGGTACTAGGAATACATCATGTCAAATTTAAAAGATATGACAAAATATCGTTTTTTAAAAAGAAAAAATGGCAAAAGTTAATTTCGTATTCAAATATTTTCCAAAATTCTCTTGATAAAAGCAATCTGAAGCTGACAAAAACTGACGCTCCCGTATCGTGCACACGGTCGCACGCATGGTTGGTTCCGTACTGATACTACCTACTGCGGATATTTTATTGTAGCGCGGAATTGTATTTAATTTTTTTTTTTTTGAGAAAACCACGGTATAACTTTTAAAGCTCTACGAGATTAATCTTTTTTTGCATGCATAACCAAATGTTGTTAATTATGGCATTAAATTCGAAATTTCATTAATTAAGTTATCATTTTATTAAGCTACGTAAGTATAGGAAATCTAATGTATAAAATTCTCGTGTCTCGCGGTGTTTGCTACCAAACTCCACCGAAACGGCTAGACCGATTTTTATGAAATTTTGTGCGCATATCGGATAGATCTGAGAATCAGCCAACATCTATTTTTCATACCCCTAAATGATAAGGGTGACCCACCCCAAAATTTATAGGTAAGGAAAATCAAAGTTTGCCGAGTCAGCTAGTTATCTATATTTATTATATAAACGAAATCCTTTTTACTTCCAAAGTGGTAGTACAGATCTAGATTAAATTTGGCACAGCTATAGTCTATATTCTGGAAAAGCAAATAGGGTACAGTTTTTACCAATTTATCCTTATAAATGGGATTTACGCGGTTGAAACCGCGGGTCATTGTGACTTTGAAATAAATTTTTCTTAAACCATTAACTAACAGTTTAAAACACACTTCAAAGAATAAAAATTTAATTAGAAACTATAACGTAAACACATAAGATATTCACATAAAATAAAGAGACAAGTATAAACATTACCGTCGCCCATTTCCATTAAAAATATACCAACGTTAACAGAACTCTTATAAAATAAAATATAACGCAATATAATCTCGTTATAAAGGCAACGGTGTCATTTAATAAACACCTCGCAAATTCGCGCAAAAATCACTTTTCGCAACCCTAATAGGTTGTTTAAATTCCATTGCGAGCGGTCGATAACAATGCCAATAAAATTGCCTTTGAAACGTCAAACGATATGCTAATGCTAGGGCTGCCAGCTCTTTTATATTCGGCGCACGGCCCCGATATTTCACCGTGAGATCTGCTAAAATTCAGATAAGGGGACGCTTTGTGTGGAGATGGACATTGTGAGCGGAATAGTAAAAAGTGTATTTTATCATGTCCCTCACTTTATTGTGTTGGGGATTTGTTGAGTGTTTTGGTAAATATTGGATGAATATTTAATGTGCGAGGGAAGAAGAATAACAAAGATATAAAACTCAAAGAAAATATTCGAGGTTATAAGAACTTAGTTTTTATAAAAATAGAAATGTAATTGACTGACTTTTCACAATACATCTTAACAGAATTCAGTGGAAACAGAATTAGTAAATCTTGCATTTTATAATGATTGTAATACTTTATTATGGTTTTGATTTGTTGGGTGTTTTGGTAAATATTGGATGAATATTTAATATGCCAGGTAAAAAGATAATATAAAACTTAAAGCGATTGAAAATATGCGAGGTTATAAGCTTAGTATTTAGAATAATTTGAGTTTGCAACTGAACAGTATGGATGAATTAAAGTGTATCCTATCATCTCTTCCTTTGGTATGCAGGTTCTATTGTTGGTAAATATTAAATAGAAAAAAAAACATACATACAGCCGAACGTAGAACCTCCTCCTTTTTGGAAGTCGGTTAAAAATAAAACCATTATTTTAAAATTTTAATTATGGTCTGACCTAAAAGTTAAGGTTTTCAGTAAATAATCAATGAGTTGATTAATATAGTACTTAATAGATAAATCAGTAAATAGGAATACTAAATTAAGTTATTAATATTTTTAGATGATAATTATAGGTATATGCTTCTAATAAAACTTTAAAAAGTAGATATTTGAAAATATTAAATGCCTATATTGTGTAAATCATTTCGAATATGGTCGCTTATGAGTTATTTTAATGAAAACTATCGTAATATTTAAATTATCTTATTATCAATCAATTATTCATCAAACAAGTAGTGTGATTTTAAGAGATTTTTCATGAATTTTAATAGGGCGTCCTTTCCATACTGCATTAGCATAGAACACCTGAATATCGGCAGATTGCGGCTTACACTTACAGCAAGCGTTCCCGGTTATTCTCCGCTCCACTGGATTCGAGGACAACGCTGAAACAAGCAACTATCGACCTTTACCCCCCGATATAAGGACTAACATATCCGCACGAAAACCTAAAGTTTGCATTGCGACCACGTTCTGGCTTTTAATTTCAAATTACTCTTAAAGGAAACTCGCCTTTAATTTGAAAACGTTAGGGTTTACAAATAAAATCATTAAATTCGGGAATGAATTCATGAATAATTCGCTCTAATACAGATATTATTGATGATAAAGCGAGTAACTAAATCCCGATTGGAACAAATAATTTAAAGAATGCAATGTGTATATTGCGGTTCAATTTTATGTAATACTAGAAGACACTGCGTGATTCTCATTAGGTACGGGAATAAAATAAGGCCGGTAGCACTCGGGGATAGTGTAACTTCCCAACAGTGAAAGAAAAGGTGGTTTAGTAGTTTCAAAGACTATTCAGTGCAAGCAAATAATGAAACAGACAAATTTTTCCTCTTTATAATAGTACTCAGACGCCATGCGGTTTTACCCGCGTAGTTGCGTTCCCGTAAGCATACGGGAATAAAATATAGCCCTATAACAAATAACGCAGCTTTCTAGTTGTAAAACATTTTCAAAATCTGTAGATTCAAAGATTACCTCCTACACTAAACTATAGAAATTATTAGGAATTTCTATTTTGACCAGAGTGGGGAATCAAATTAATATTTTATTTAAAACAAGAAAAGACCTACCACTACATACCTAGAAAGAAAAAGTTGCATAGCTTAAATAACATTTAATTTTTTTTTTCAATTCATAACTTAGAATTAAACAATTCACTTAACAGCTACAATGTCCTACAAATTGCGTTGTACATTATATCGTTCCGACGCTCAACAATTTTCTTTTTATTATGTGGTAAGCCAGTTAGCTACCAGAATCAAGAATTTTCGTAAATATAAAAGTCGAACGTCTCATCAAGATGAAGCTACTTACGGAAAATTAACTTGATAGTAATCAATTGTATGCTCCACGGTTCCTGGAATATACCCATTGAAAACAATATTCCAATAGTCCAATATTGGTACAATACTATTAATTATGTGAGCTACTATAGAAAGACGTATTCTTATGAAATTCTATGAAATGTATAGAATATAACCATTTTTCTATAACAACACGTTTTATTAGTACATCAAGGAGACCAGATAATCTAGATCAACTGCTAGTGTTGCATTATTAATGCCTCACTCAGAGCTTCCGAGACTTTAAGCTCGCACTGTCGAGTGCTTTGACATAGAGATTTAATAAAAGCACTTTTCTTTTAAAAGAGGAATGGAATGCAGTGCCTTGAATTATTATTATATAAAAATAAAATAAAAAATATTACTTCCTTTACTAAAAATGAAAATAGCTCCATGCCCCAGATCGGATTCGAACCTACGCTCTCCGAAATTGGAGGCAGAGGGCATATCCACCGGGCTATCACGGTTCAACTTACGACTTGTGTGTGTATGTTTGAAAAACTTGAAAGTTCTGCGCCGATTGGGCTTAAATTTTAGTACAAAATCATACAACTCGTTTCAAAGATTGATTTTAACCAAAGAGTTCCCATTGTATAATAAAAACCTAATTTCAACGATGAAGTCGCGAGCGTCAGCTGGTAATTCATATAATAGGGAATGTAAATGTTACTGTAATAAAGTGTATTTAAATATTCATTTCGATACAAACTCAATTTGTTACGCATATATATAGAGTGGTTAATTGGAATTTCCCAATTTAGGATTCATTGACCACGGCGGTTGTTTTGGTCCTGGCTATTTAATGGTAACAGCTTTAGGAGTTAGATTTATTTAAAGCCGCCATTATTTTATTTCATGATTAGTGAATGCCCGCGACTTCGTTTACGTGAAATTCAGTTTACCAAATAAATTTTATTTTTAAGTTTTAAAATTAAAACTAGCCTAGATGTTGTTCAATAACCTTCTCTATCTTCCAGTGAAAGTCCCAACAAAATGCACATACAGACGAAAGTTGTTGATCATCCGTGAGGTTCGCAATCGTGTCTCTTACCAACGATGCTACCTCGAAACGATACAACGGTTACAGGAATATGAAATTAGCCATACATTAATAGACATAGGAAAATGAATGAAAGGTTGCGTTGAAAAATCGCTATTTAGTGATAAGGCTCCTTTTGTATATTAATCCCTTCATATTATGTTTCAATCTCTCATGTTTTTAATAATAATAATGATATTTTTTATTGACAGGCAAAAACCCAAATACAAAAATATGCATATTTGTGAAAACTTATTAATATATACGTAAATTCCTAGAACAATGTTTTTAAGTAAGTGTACTTAAAAACATTGTTCTAGGAATTTACGTCTAACTGGAATGGTCAGTAAACTCAATTCCAGATGTCAAAACAGATCACAAGGATCAAAATCATTTTCTATTAATGTCTTGGTAGCCAATAGGAGAAAATTGGATTGTGCATATCTTCACAGACGAGTCTGAGTATAGCATTGTTAGAAAAAAGATGCTGTACGTAATCTACTGATCTAACAATACAATAGAAGTCGGGCACCCTCGATTCGGCAAACATGATAGAAGCACTGCAACACCGCGGGAGACCCATAAGTATACGGAGCGCGTTGTTGTACTGAACACATATTGCAGTGTAAGACTTTCTTAGAAAGTTTGTCCATAGGTGGCACGTATAGAAACATTGGCAGTACGCATTAAATAGAGTACTTTAACTTATTTTGAATACTTGCTGAATCTACGCGCCAGTATATTGCAACGTATCGAGAGGGCCCTCTTTTCTCTCTCAATATCATTGTCATCTTTTAACTCATTTTTGTTCTTGTGGTGGGCAGATAAAGAATAGCAAGTATACCCACATACAAAAATAAACAATGATGGCCCGGCGACTCTCTTAGACTCAGTTACCGTCATCAACCCATATTCGGCTCACTGCTGAGCTCGAGTCTCCTCTCAGAATGAGAGGGGTTAGGCCAATAGTCCACCACGCTGGCCCAATGCGGATTGGCAGACTTCACACACGCAGAGAATCAAGATAATTCTCTGGTATGCAGGTTTCCTCACGATGTTTTCCTTCACCGTTTGGGACACGTGATATTTAATTTCTTAAAATGCACACAACTGAAAAGTTGGAGGTGCATGCCCCGGACCGGATTCGAACCCCCACCCTCCGGAATCGGAGGCAGAGGTCATATCCACTGGGCTATCACGGCTCAGACTCAGTTATGAGATAAAAAAAACTACATTCAGTTGAATCGACATGACAATGGAAGACCAAACATCTTCATGTGGAGCGTATATCACCGCAAATGGAATCATCCGCCAGTTTCCCGGACACTGTAATATTGATGCACCCATCAATTCCCCACACATGCTTTGGACAAGTTGAATTTTTAAAACCAATGCCATTTGGCCGCGCGCCAGCGTTTGTCGCGCTCGAAACGGAAAAACTGGAAAATTATACCAAAAAAGTGCATCATTATTTGCATACGTATCTATTTATAATTTTGAGTACAAATGCCGGGTGAATTTTCGGATATCAGTTCGATAGTATTCTAGTGCGAAAATGTCTTCCCCCAAAAACTCTAATCTATACTAATATTATAAAGCTGAAGAATTTGTTTGTTTATTTGATTGAACGCGCTAATCTTAGAAAGTACTGGTCCGATTTAAAAAATTCTTTCTGTGTTAGATGGCCCATTTATTGAGGAAGGGTATAGGCTATATATTATCCCTGTATTCTTATGGGTACAGGAACCACGCGGGTAAAACCACGCGGCGTCAGCTCATGAGTACATACATTGAAGAACCTTCATTTAAAGGAGAAGGTATTTTCATTTCCGTACAATTTGTTGTTTGTGTAATACATAATTATATTGTCTATCTTAGTTAGAAAAACCTTGTACATACTCAGTGGTGTGCATAAAGTTTTCAACCATGGTAGGCATTATAGATACAAATTATAGAAACTTTAAAATTCCTTCTCTAATCCAGGTTAGTCAGGGTAAGCAGTGCATTTTTATGTATATGAAGTACACGCCATTGTGTATTCCACTGCCTAAGATGCTTACATCTTGAGTGATTAATATTAATTTGACATCAGCTATGTGCCATAGGAATAATTACTCGAAACATTATCATCAGATCAGAGTGATTGTGCTATATTCTTATGCAGGAGACCAATCGAACGTCAGCTGGCCTATTCACTATTTGGGTCATTATTATCAACCATTGACAAAATGTCATTTACCCACTGTATGATATCCACCAGTAAACACTGGATGGCATTATTACAAAATTTTTCTCAATTTCAAAGATAATGAATAAGCCTGCTGGAAGTACGTCAGAACTTATTTTGTTTAGTTGCGTGCACTTCATACATGCACAAAGCACTGCATAACCTAACAAAAGATATGTTAATGCCCAATGCATATTTTCCCAGTTTGGTTAAATTGTCTCACTAGTGCGTACCCTGATCGACAACCTTATGCACATCACTGGTCCTGTTAGTGTATATGGCTTAAACTGGCACGCTACGCTGAATACTCGTATCATACGTATAATATCACATAGCGTGTTTTAACCCATACGGTTTTAACCCATACCTACATTAACATAACAAAAGCATTACAAAGTAAAATAAACAGTTGGTTTGTAAAATAGTTTTTCTTTTTCTTAATGTATTGTAAAATTATTATTTTTCTCTCTTTTTAAGTCATAACTACCTTTCTTTTTTCATATAAACTCAAGGGAAACTGCAGCTATACCATTTGTATTGATCCATATCGTAATAAGTTGCTGGCATTTAAAAAAGAAAGACGATTCATAAAAGCTTGTTTCCACGCCGCTATACAAACAGAGCACAAAAGAATTTAAATCCGAAATATTATAGGACATCCGGACTGAAAATCCTTTTTGGCTTATTTTAACCGGGCTCACGAGCTAAGCTCTTGTGCAAGGTTTACGCTTGGCTGGATAGGAAAGGGGAATACTTGATTTTGAAAAAAGATTCTGCGTTGAAAAACTTGTTTGTAGTTATGTTCAACATCTTCCGGCATTTTTCATAACCATCGTGTTTTGGTTTAACTTGTTTTTGAGTAAACTAATAAAAAGAAATATTAATAAGTTAGTAGGATTGCCTAATTCAATTATTTTTGTTTCGTACCTCAAAACATTGCCAAATTAAACAAATACTATAGGATCAGACTTGATCTCTACATCCCTTTATTAAGAATCATTAAAGGGTTGTAGAGGTTAGAATGACGTGATAGCCCAGTGGATATGACCTCTACCTTTGATTCGGAGTGCGTAGGCTCAAATCCGGTCCGGGGAATGCACCTCCAACTTTTGCATTTTAAGAAATTAAACACCACGTGTCTCAAACGGTGAAGGAAAAACATCGTGAGGAAACCGGCATAAATTTATAATTGTGTGTAGTGTAAGGACTAAGGACAATAAAATTTATATTCGTCCCCCTTAAAAACGACAGACAATGGTGATGGTGGGTGCGATTCGTCTTCATATTATCTACTAAGCCTATGAGTGAAGATGATGATGAAATTTTTAACACTGTTGTCTTTTGCCTGTATCGCAAAAAGTCATTCAAAGAGTGCACATTCGGTAAAAAATCCCATTTTTCCCTTGCAGACGCGAAATCCTGGCGCTAGGCCAAATTACATTGGATTTTAAAGTCTACTTATCCAAACCATAAGAAATAAGAGGACCAAAATATTACATACCTGGTGTGGTTTAGGTTCTTTAAAGCCGTCTTTGCATGCTAAGTTTAAATTATTATTGTTTTTTTTTATATAATTGTATTTTTGTGTGCAATAAAGTATTTCTTCTTCTTCTTCTTCTTCTTTACATGTTAGTCGATCATGTTGCTTCCTATATGTATAATGTATCTTTATTTATCCTGCGAATTCGTCCACGTCAAATTCAGTTTTCCACAAATGACGCAGGGCGGATTTTTCAAGGATAAAAAGTATATATGTTGCTCACTAAGCCTCTTCTGAATTCTAGTAAAAGCCCTATTAAAATCTGTTCAATCTTTACAGAAATTAGTCCACATAAACAGACAGACAAAATATTTTTATGAAAATCCAAACCCCTTTCGGTTGCTATACGACATCGTGCCGGAAAGCTAAATCGCTTATCAGTACATCTTTGCCGGTAGGGTGCAACTAGCCAAGGCCGAAGCCACCTACCAGCCAAATGAGATGACAATTCTCAGTTGACATTGTGAGGACAAACAACAACAATAGGCTTTACGGAATATGGAAAATGCGGTTGTTATTGATTTGATGTTAATTTTATTAAGTAGCTAACTTACGTCAAAGATTCACTTTGACTGGATAGAGCGGAATCAACAGTCGGGAGGATTATAGTTAACAAAATATGATAAAATGTAGAGGATTAACCATAAAACTGTCGTAGATTTAACAGTAAAATTTCAAACTGTTCACTAGAAAATGCAAGCTTTCAAAACGCTTTTCTCTTCAAAAACAAAAGGATGAATCTCATTATACAATTATACCGTTTAGGAGTAAAAAGTATGAAAACAGTTGTCTATTGTTGGAATAGGAATCTAGTATTCGGCACTGAAAAGGATTCTTTGTGAATAGAAAAAGTAGGTCATAGTGTACACTTTCTACACTCAGGTTCAAATAAATTGCAGAGCCGAGAGAGCGTAGAGTCAAATCTCTACGATGATCAATTAATAAAGAGACAAAAATAAACATTACCTGAAAGTGTTCTGCTTATATAGTGGAACGTATTTTGTATATAAAGGGTTATTTGCAATTGTTTCACGAAGATTAGTAAAATAAATTAATTAGTTTACTACGAACTTTTACAAAGTAAACAGATAGCTCAATTTAAATTTAGACCACTGTCTATTACTTTTTAAACATAAACTTATGATAAATTCAACGGACTTTAGGGTAAAAACCTCATGAATTTTAAGTGATCACATTGTGAATATTCAATATAATATTAATAATATCAGCTACGATTATATACTTAGTCAGCCGTTATAATATAAACTAAATTATGCACTGTACGTTGCATGTAATTTAAAGAGCTGGTATCCTTAACATTTATTTTGGTTAACGAAGTCTCTACGAAAATATTTAACATGAGGTTTCGAAGATAAATAAAATGTTACTATTTATTTGGCCTGCAGTGTACTCCCCGTGTTGACCGTTCGCTTGCCCGCGCAGTTTCCAATTAGCGCGCTTTGTGCCGTATGACTGTCGCTTGAACATTCATGTCCGACTTTAATAAGCGGGTAAATTCTCTTTGTGACGTACGTACTTTGCAATCCTATGGATCAGTTGCTGTGACATTTTTAACTTGAACTTTAACAGGAGCATTGTGGATCCGTTTTGGAGTAGTGCGATCATAAACACTGTGACACGAGATTCATTTGATAAATAAATAAAACGATTACTAAATCATGCGATGTACCTATGTAAATCAATATCAAAGCCTTTATTACTTCTTAACAATAAATTACGAATACTTGCACAGACATAATCAAGTAGCCAAGATAATCCACCAACAGCTTGCTCTTCAATATGGCCTTATCGATTTTGAGATGCCTTACTATAGGTACGACCCAGCGTCAGTTCTTGAAAATAGCAGTGCATTGCTCTACTGGGACCGAACGATTATCACTGACAGGTATATTGTAGCCAATAGACCTGATATAGTGCTAGTCGATCGGTCAGTGCGTCGTGCAATAATTGTTGATATTACTGTTCCACATGACGATAATCTGGTTAAAGCCGAAAAGGAAAAAGTATCAAAATACTTGGACCTTGCTCACGAGATTACCGCCATGTGGAATGTTGAGTCAACTATTATTGTTCCGACAGTTGTTTCAGTCAATGGTCTTATAGCGAAAAGCTTCGACCAACACCTTAAGAAGCTTTCGCTTAACTGTTGGATCAAGAGTCGGATACAAAAGGCAGTGATTCTTGAGACGGCGCGTATTGTGAGGAGGTTTCTCACTCTGGAGCCCTGACCACCGGTTGCTTGGACACTCAAATGTCCCGCAGCGGGAGGGTGAATTTTTTTTTTATAAATTTTTAATAATGTTTTGTATTTTATACTTATATTGTTAAAAATTAAAAAAAAAAGAAGTAATAAATAAATGAGAGAAAAATTAAAAAAAAAAATTACATAGTTATTTTAAGCTTATTTAAACTATACCTACTATTTGTGTTAGTGAATTAGTTTATTAATATTTAACAAAATTGCGTTTATATTTTTTTCTTTTTTTACAATTGTTTGTTCTTAAATAAGTGTTAGAAAGTTATATTCGTTACGTATATTAGTATAGTAGTTAATAATTATGTTAAGAATCCCTCACTGGGTATAGGCCTCCTCCAGCTGATACATTTTATTCATTCTTTTCTATGTAGAAAAATAATTCGTTAATTTTGTAGGCCTGTTATATGTATATTGTATGTATATTTAAAATACTTTATAGTGTCGGTGTCCTTAACATTTATTTTGGTTAACGAGGTCTCTGCGAAAATATTTAATAATGAGGTAAAATGTTACTATTTATTTGGCCTGCAGTGTACTCCCCGTGTTGACCGTTCGCTTGCCCGCGCAGCTTCCAATTAGCGCGCTTTGTGCCGTATGACTGTCGCTTGAACATTCATGTCCGACTTTAATAAGCGGGTAAATTCCCTTTGTGACGTACGTACTTTGCAATCCTATGGATCAGTTGCTGTGACATTTTTAACATGGCCTTTTGTGGGGGCTTTGTAAATAAACATTTAAATATATTGCTACTTAGTTTTTCGGTTTATTTTCACGGCTGCTCTGATATGGGCTTTGCTGTCTATACCTATCAGTGGTGCAATCTTTGTAAATGTAAAATCGCACTGCCTAATCTGAAAACTCATTGAATCAAACTAACTATACTAATATAGAGTTATATTATGAAAACAGGGAGTTATGGAAGAGGCCTTTATCCTTTCAGGGTTCCATATTTAAATAGAACATACTAACTAATATTACTAACATGATTTAAGAAAACTTGCTAACAAACTACTAACAACATTTGAAATGTAAATATGGAATAAATAAATGATTTATTTATTTATTTATTATAATAAAATGTTGGTGAGGTTGTATATGTGTATAGTATCTTTTATTTCTCCCCGTTTTCAAGGAAGGAAGTTTATACAAGGAAGAAACCACGGGTCGTCTGCTATTGCCTAATAAATGACTAATTAACTACTCTAGTTAAAAACCTTGTGTGCGCCACTGATCTATGTAATATCATACCTACTAACCTTCAAATCACATGTTGGGATAAACACTTCAAGTTTAAACTATATTGCTTTCGGATGCACAGTGAGACTTTATAATTGTATAGGCAACGTTTGTGATACATGCTAAATAAGTGAGTATTCATGCATCTGCTATCACGTGATAGCAAATGAGAAACGTACGTCCGTATATAACGCAGCACTCCAACAGCCAAGCATTTCCAATTGGTTAGCGGCACCTCTGGAAATTCAACGCTCGACCGCGCTAGCTAGATAACATGTTGTTTCTAAACCGTGCTGCGTTCTCTTATCAACAACTTGGTCATGTTACTTGACTTTGATTCTAAGTTAGGGGCTTTTTCGAGAATTTGTTGTTGTTTCTTTATATTAAATCCGAAAGATTTTGTTGTGTTGCTACTTTAAGATTTAAGTTAAAAAAATACCAATTTATGTTTCACACAATATTACTAGATCATAGGTGCGTTATAAAGTTTTATCTTGCATTTAAAAGATAAGCTTTTGTTAGCCAATATTTCAAAAGGTGAACATCAAAACAGACACATGATCAAGCTGCTTAATCATGGAGTACATAGTAAAATTAAAACTTTCACCAGAATTCTATTATTATATGTATTTTTCACAAATTACAGTATAATTTCAACTAAAGAAAACGCTAATGACAAAATATCGTATTCGAGAGTAAAGAAATCTGCTACGTAACGCAGATTTCAGCGTGGCACATGCCCTGCTCAATGTCACAGTTGCCAGTAGTTCTGGTACAGCAATCACAACTGTCACAGGCCCATGATATTGTTTTTAGCTGTGATACTAGTTAAATAGTCGAGCGAGTAAACTGGCAGTGCAAATGCGCATTAACTCGTTTGTTGCGATATCGCACGGAGTATCTGTCGGCCCGCATGCGTCCGACCGATAGCGCCCTCGGTGCGACGACGACACTGCTAATGACACTGATATTGTTTTTAGCTGTGGACTACTTTCAGGTACACGTTTCGAGTGCATATTGCCAATCTACCTTTAACGTGCGAACTTTGTACCTAAATATGCAAAATTTTGTTTCGTATTATGTAGTGTAAATATTGCACGAAGCACACTGTTCTACAATAACAAATTAAAGTTGAAAATATTGGTAATTAATTTTGACCACGTTATTCTACCTAATCGTCGTCATCAACCCATATTCGGCTCACTGCTGAGCTCGAGTCTCCTCTCAGAATGAGAGGGGTTAGGCCAATAGTCCACCTCGCTGGCCCAATGCGGATTGGCAGACTTCACACACGCAGAGAATGAAGATAATTCTCTGGTATGCAGGTTCCCTCGCGATGTTTTCCTTCACCGATTGAGACACGTGATATTTAATTTCATAAAATGCACACAACTGAAAAGTTGGAGATGCATGCCCCGAACCGGATTCGAACCCACGCCCTCCGGAATCGGAGGCAGAGGTCATATCCACTGGGCTATCACTGCTCTTACTTCTACCTAATACTCGTATATTAACACTTACTAGCTGCTGCTAGCTAAATCTAAACTCAAGAATTGTCTTTTGTTTCTTGAAAAAATCCTTAGCCTATTTTTACCCGACTGCAAGAAAGGTTATGTTTTTTTTGCGCGTACCTTGTATGTATGTATTAGTATGTATAAAATGTGTATTTAATATTCTTTATTACCTCTCTTCCAAACCACTGAACGGATTTACGTAATTAAGATATCGTTAGATTTGTCTTAATAACCCAAGTGTTCATAAATATGTAGGGTATAAATTAAAAAAAAAACAACACTCCGACTCCGACTTCTTAACAATGGAAGTATTAAAATTTTAGTTTAGTCAGATTTTCTTTATTTTTTTAAATATTAATCATATATTTTTTTACAGCCTAAGTATGATATCTTCTATACAACTAAGCGAATATTGCATTGGTTATCGCATACTAAGACCTATCGGTTTTAAATGCCGTGGTTCATGAAGCCATTAAGGCTCTCTAAATACTCGTAAAGTAAACTATTCTCTGTATTTTCGTTTTGAGATCGGTTTGACGAACAATTCAGTCCGGAACGCAGAATGCCGGAACGTCAGCTGAAGCGGTTAAGCGCTGTACTGGGCGTGCATTGTTTTGTAGAGCTATGGGCACAATACGTTATTGAATGAGATACCCAGCGAGCTGTACTTTCCGAATAATGCGGCACTCTTAAACAAGCCTATTTTTAACCGACTTCCAAAAAGGAGGAGGTTCTACGTTCGACTGTATGTTATCTGTCAATACATACTTAACATTATTTTTAGATAACTATTAGATCTCCAACTTTTCAGTTGTGTGCATATTAAGAAATTAAATATCACGTGTCTCAAACGGCGAAGGAAAATATCGTGAGGAAACCTACATAGCAGAGATTTTTCTTGATTCTCTGTGTGTGTGAAGTCTGTCATTGGGCCAGCGTGGTGGATAATTTGGCCTAACCCCTCTCATTTTGAGAGGAGACTCGTGTCGAATATGGGTTGATAACGATTTTTAGACATTGAATTAGAACATATATATTGTGTACACCATCTAATGTTTCTGCTTACTGTTTTACTTTTACTTTTCTTTTTTGTAATGTTTTTCTTTTTGTAATGTAGTCCTATTTATTGTAATTTTTGTAATTAGTCCTAGTCCAACGGAAAACATTAGAAAATCCTACCTGGTCTCCACGATACAGATCAATCTAGTGTGGAGACCACAGGCAATGTTATGGTTTTTTTGTATATTTTTTTTTTGGTGAATAAAGATTTTATTATTATTTATTATTATTATATTTATTAATTGGAGAATAAGTATATATTTGTTTCAGGGTGACAGGAACTAACGTAATCGCCTTCTAACAATTTGCAATATTTTTAATTATTTAATTAATTGCTTAATTCCTCTAATAAAAAACATAATCAATTGATTTGATTAAAAAACTCATCTGTTAATCCACGACTTAGATTTAATTTTTTTTAAAGTAATTTAATGATTAGCTTATAACCTGAACATGCTTCAAGGGGGCCATATGCCTTTTATTTAATTGCTTTCACGGTTTCATGTTGCAAACGTATTTTTATCGGATGAAAGTTTGAAGAGACACTGGTCTTGCTGGGTGACAAATTGGGTTACGTAGCGCTTGTCCACTAAACCCTCTAGGGGTGACCACCCTCATTTAACACTGGGAGGGGATCTCCAAAAAATGTACCGGTGTACCTGTGTAGGTACCTCCCTTGTAGTACAATTTTAGGACTCTTTTTAGGGGAATACAATATTGTCCGTTTTTTGTATAGTGAGGCTTTATGTAGCGGAGCTCGTCGAGGGAAATATTGCCGTTATGATTATTTCTGCCGCTAAGAAGCTTCGGTCTGAAAAGTATGATTAAAAAAGTATGATCGATCTACGGCTGGGCCAATTGACAGACGGCCTCCGTGGTGCTGTGGTATGCATGGTGAATTTACAAGACGGAGGTCCTGCATTCTATCCCCGGCTTGGCCGATTGAGGTTTTCTTAATTGGTCCAGGTCTGGCTGGTGGGAGGCTTTGGCCGTGCCTGCAAAGATGTACCGCCAAGTGATTTAGCGTTCTGGTCCGATATCGTGTAGAAACCAAAAGAGATATAGATACAGACTTCTAAACAGGGCCAGTATTGCCAGTAACCAATTGAAATTCGCCTATAACAAGTTTTTTTAGAATTTGAACTAATTTGTTTCTATGGGATACCAAAAATAAACTGTCACTAACAACGAAGTTGCCATGTCACATCGCTGTAACTTTACAGAATGCAGGGGCAGTTTGTAAGCAGCGAATATCTATAATCTTGATCGATATTATCTATCAAAATAGTCGGTCTATCGATGTTCCTAGGGCTAAAAGCGCCTTCATAGAACGCAGCTTTTATAAACAACTTGCTATGTTAAGCTTCCTCAAAGTGCCTTTCTAAAACGCAGGCTATATAAACAACTTGCTATGTGTGTGTTGTATGTTACAAGGAACGCAAGCAACCAGAAAATGTACACAGCAAGCTCTGGGGAGCATGTGCGATGTGCGTCTAACCCGATCGCGTTGGAATTGGCACAGCCATGCTGCACAGCTGCAACGCAATTTGCATTGATATCACTTTGCCGATGGTTGCAACTAGAAACGGCTACGAAGAACATTCGATACGATTTTAACTGACTGTGAAATAGAACAGTTTTATACTTGTTTCTATTTTTTAATATACCTTAATTCAGTGTGGGTAGGTACTATACGGTTTGAATTCTATTGAAATATAAGTAGACAGCCTCCGTGGCGCAGTGGTATGCGCGGTGGATTCACAAAACGGAGGTTCTGGGTTCTAGGATCCAGGTCTGGCTGGTGGGAGGCTTCGGCCGCAGCTAGTTACCACCCTACAAAGCAAAGACGTACCGCAAAGCGAATTAGAATTTAGAATGTCGTGTAGAAACCGAAAGGAGTGTGGATTTTCATCCTCCTCCTAACAAGTTAGCCCGCTTCCATCTTAGACTGCATCATCACTTACCATCAGGTGAGATTGTAATCAAAGACTAACTTGTAAAAAATAAAAAGAAAAAAAAATCGGGCTATAAAATATTAAGTTATCTTCCTAGAGATCTTGTGTAATGGGCCATTAAAATAATGATATATCATGTAGCGAACTACACTGTTGTAAGGGGTGTGGTATTTTTGAAGTAACTGGCCTCCTCATTTATAAATCCCTTTTTTATATTTATTCCCTATATATTTTTTACTCTTTCATGGAATTTGTAAAATCGGTAATGAGCTTTGTTACTCATTTTTTTTTCTTTCATATCACCGAAAAACTCTGCAAATATTATACTGCTAAAAGGTTATGAGGCTGTTTTAAAGCAAAATAAAATAGATATTGTTTTTCGGATCTTTGACCTCTCAAAATCAAAATCAAATCAAAAATCATTTATTTCAAGTAGGCTCAGTTTACAAGCACTTTTGACACGTCAGTTGACCATTTGTAAAGATTCTACCACCGGTTCGGAAGGCAGGTTCTCTGCATAGTTATAACCAAAACTCAGACAATACGTAAAAAGTCAACAACTTTTTTAAATATTTTTAAACACAAAAACTGTGCCTTTCTTGATCATGAGACAATAATAATTATTTTTCTTCTCTATAAAACAATTTCAGCCCAAAAATTATTTTGAGAAAACGAAATTTCCATTACAAAAACCGGTTTTTTAATCGGTCATATTTACAAATGCGGTCACATTTGCATCAAAAAACTGCGGCATGTAAAAGCAATAACACATTAATTCCCAGCGAGCGTGATGCGTTGTGTAGTGAAACAGTGCGGGTACGGACCGCATATGAATTTCGCTTTAGACCTCTTGCCCGTTCACATGAGCGAGTAGCTTGCGCCAGTGATGATGTAATCTTATCTAACTGGACCTAACTGGACAGGGTGAGTTTCGAATCTGTATCTGTCACTTACTATATTATGGTGTTAGACGGAGAGAGAGATGAATGCGTGTCTCACATTGTCGGTCGAGATATTATGACACATGACTGAGTAGCTTGCGCTAGCGAGGAGTAGTGCCATTAGTCCTTGGGCTGAGAAATAAAATATTTATTCGTTTGTTTGTAAAGTAACTAGCGAACGCCCGCAACTTCTTCCGCGTGGAATTCAGTTTTTCACCAATCCCGCGGGAACTATTCTGAGATGAAAAGTACCCTATGTATCCAGAATAAAATCTATTTTAATTCCAAATTTCAGCCAAATCGCTTGAGTAACCGCAGCGTAAAGGAAGAACAAACATACACTGCTGTCCGGAAGCACGGAATTTTTCTTTCTGTCACTTTAGTTTAGAAGAAAATCGCAATACCACCATGGTTCATTTGTTTTGTCTGACTCGACATAAATATCACATACACGATTGAGTATAGTCATGAATAAATATTTTGTTCCTGGGCCCAAGGAATTATATAATATTAATTAGTACATGTAGACACTCGAATTAAAACTTTTATTTTGCAGTTCCTCTTAAAAAACAAAATAATAAGTAAATGTCCTTCCTACTTTGGCAAAACATAACCTAGTAAAAGATAATATATTCCAGCAGTCTAAACGGACGATAGTAGTGTTTGTGGCAACACCCGCTGTGTGAAATTAGAGCTATATCTGCGCCGATGTTATTGCTTCGTCAAAATCTGTTTTGCGTTCAAGCTATTTAGTATTTAATGTCTTCATTTTGTGGACAACTAGTAATATTCCTAGCAAAACTTGTACTCGGTATGTTAACTTTGTATAGACATTGAAAGCCATAAAATATTACGATTTTATGCATAATGAAGGAATACAATAAGGAACTTAAGCTAACTTATCCTAATAACTATACAAATCATGCCCACGTGGAATGGTGGCAAGAATACTGGCTGCATTTCCGCGCTGGACAGCCAGGCTGATCCTTTGCGCAAAAAATGAGCCAGCCCTTCTGTCACCAGTCGAGGCAACAAGCCGCGGTGAAATAGTACGGAAAAATTTTTTGGCACTGCGACCCCATGGCCCAAGGGTCTCCACGGCAAAAGGTACAAATATGTAACTCTCTGTCAGAGAGGCATACTTGAGCCACTTACCGGTTTCAGCTTTTTCTGCTGCGGCTCCCGGTCTTGATTCTGTCTGCATAATTAATAAAATGTAGAGCAGGAAGAATATCGAAATGGGTCAAATTTAAGTAATCCTCGCTTCTACTGTTAATGAATCAAAACTTATAATAATATTATTACACCTAGCTATTATTTATAAATATCAAAAGTGGTCAACAAATAAATTTTAGTATATAAAATGAGATTTAGAAAAAATGTTTGCAAGTCTACTCACAACAACTCCTGCAGTCTAATTCACTAACTTTGATGTATGTTAGTTGACATAATTAAACGAAATTGATATTATATGTAACATATGTCATCTAGTGCCTTTTGGTATATATCATACAGTATATAGATGACATTTCTTAACTGATTTGATGTTTATTTTAATAGGTGAATAAGACCAAAATAGTGAATAGGCCAGCTGTACTAGTAATAACTGTATCACAGTGAATTGTACTGAGTTATCATCATCATCATTATTATCAACACATATTCGGCTCACAGCTGAGCTCGAGTCTCCTCTCAGAATGAGAGGGGTTCGGCCAATAGTCCACCACGCTGGCTCAATGCCGATTAGCAGACTTCACACACGCAGAGAATTAAGAAAATTCTCTGGTTTCCTCACGATGTTTTCCTTCACCGTTTAAGACACGTGATATTTAATTCCTTAAAATGCACACAACTGAACCCACACCCTGCGGAATGGAAGGCAGAGGTCATAATATCTCCTGGGCTATCACGGATCGAGTTATTATGCCATATATTAATAACATTTTAAATTATAATTTACGTTTTATGATACGAGAAGTAAAAATAATAAAATGCATTTTTTAATGAAATTTTATTATAGTTTGCAAAACTAAAGCCACACCAACAAAGACCAGAGGCCAAACTTTTAAATGGACAAAAACCGGGATATAAATTTATTCCCAAGCAAAACACTTAAACCGGCGGGCAGACCGTCTTATTCAAATGCTAAAATATTATTCCCGCAAGTTTGTGCTAAGTCCCAGTTCGTCTCGGTTTCCTAATGAGGTGCCATTATTTGTTAACACCGACTTAGTTAACTGCTTTTATCCTGTGGCGCCTACTTTAAATCCACTTTGAGTTTGGGTGTTATTATAAACTATTTTCAATCTTTGGTCTTGTGGTTAGTTAAGACAATAGTTTTAGTTGCGATTTTCATTTATTTTACTTTATTCTATGTTGTTTTAAGTGCTGTTGTCAGAAATTTCAATGAGTGAAATAATGAAAATAATGAAATATCTGTTACCAAAGTCAATAGATATTTTTTTCAATTAGGTACGACTAAAGACTTTGAAGTGAGTTTGTTAAAAAATATTAGGTAGTATTTTTAAATACTGTTGTAAGAAATTTCAATGAATGAAATAATGAAATATCTGTTACCAAAGATGGCACATATTTTATTCAATTACGAGTAAAGTCTTTGAAGTGAGTTTATTAAAAAATATTAGATAGTATTTTTGTGTCGAGAAAACACGTAAAAGGTCAACATTGATCAGCTAAGGGAAGTTTTTTCGACTGAATCTATGTAAGAAATTAAGTTAAATCCACCCTCGCGTTCCTTTTTAGGAACAGTTTTTTTATTTAGCATTAGAGACTATTACTCAGCTAAATGATATTTACTTCTGTATTTAATTTTCTGGAACATAAGTCCACGAACACTAGTCTTTAAATGTCCTGGAATTGAAACAACTCGAAACGAATACTTAAAACGCGAAGAAATAAAGTAACGAATAAGCAATAGCTACTTTAAACACGCTTGCGTATGTTAGACTACGTCTTTGGCAGCTATAACTCTGTCTTTAAATAGGGAAATGCTAAAGTAGTAGTTAAAAGTCGCTGCCAAACGAATTAAAATGAAATATCTTAAAACAATTAAACTACAACCGCCGAGAGCGCGCGGCGTCTTGGCGTCTCTCCAACGTGTGACACTTGTGGCCACTGGACGTACACTTTGTGCTACTATTTGTTACGTTTTACATGATTACTACGTCTTTAAATCAACGTTTTACTTTACCGTTCCATTATTGGTTGCTAAAAGGAATCATAAAAAATACAACTTAAATCCAAAAGCTCAAAACAAAATGGATAGGTCATATTTTAATCTACATCTATATCTATCTCTCTATAATCTATCTATTCTATACTAATAACAAAACTGGTCGAATTCTATACATGTATTCGAAATTAGAGATTTTACTTATAACATTTGTTATAACAAACGTTACCGTGGCATAGACTACTACTAGCGCCATCTAGAATCTATACTTATAATACGAATTCTGTACATTCTGCACATTGAAGATATTTTGAAAATTTTTGTTGTGGGGCATTATATTACAATCGATAATGAAGCTAAGAATATATTTTTTCGATTTTTTGTCTGTCTGCCTTTCCGTATTTTTTTTTGTTATTCGGGTATCACGCTGAAACTACTGACGCATAAGTTTACAATATATGGGAAACATAATTTAGAAGATGGAGGAAAAAATTCGTAGGTAATATGCACGTGAACTAGGATTACGAGTAGAAGTGGTAGATTGTATAAACAGATAACTAAAAATACTACGAATTCCAGCGAACCTCGATGACCTGTCCCGCGTTAGCTTTTTTAATTTAAACCCCTACATCCAATCTTGATGAAATGCATCCCCTAACTGTTGCTCCAAGCGAAACTTAATTTAACTGAAAACCAATATTGGTTGTTTTTCTAGAGTACTGTAAAAGTCAGATAACACATTTTGATCAGTCTCAATTCACATTTCGTTCATTCTCAATTGTTTATTTTTTTTAAATTATTGATGAGGAATACGACGCAAGTAGCAGGTGGATGTTGTGTGCAATAAAGCATATTTTCATTTAAGTTTAATTTTCACAAACTGTTGAGGACAAGGTATATATAATAGAGCCGCAGCGTCTATTTATGGTAGAGATCAGTATTTTTGCAGAAATTTATATCCTAACTAGTAACTTTTGAAGTTTACCCTCAAAAGCCAATCCTGGCTGCAGAATTAAGTTGTTTGTAATATATAACAAACAAATAAATATAATATTTGGACAACATTACTATTTAGTCTCAAAGTAAGATCTATAACTATTGGACCTGCCTCATAGATATTTAACCTCTGTCAAAGGTATATGATCATGATATAACGTGTTTATACAAGCTGTGTCTATAGAATCGATGTCTCATTGTGCTTGAATTACACGTGTGTATATTACGATTTTAATGTACAGTTGTGTGTGAGACACAGGATATATTTAATGGTGTTAAATATATTCGATGTGTGAGTCTACCTCGTCCCCCTTTAAACAATCGCAGACAACTTTGTTAGTGAATTTGAGTGCGATACACGTATAAAACTAACGAGTCTTTCTTTTCATTTTACTAGTACTGATACTTATACAGTAATGTTCATCATATAATCATTTTCTAGTTGTGGAAATCAAAGCCACGAGCTTAAATACAGAAAGCAGGCTTACTACCAATGCGTTACTCGGTCGTCAAAAAAAAATAAGTACAGCAAATGAAAAGTTAACAAAATCTGTACGAACATAAGAAATTTCTACCATCGCGAATCGTAACTCCAGTATCCAACTTAAGCAATTCCGTGCTAATGATGGCATTTTGCATGGCGTCTCGTTTCTTTGTACGTCTGTCTTTTGTTCGGAAAAAATCTCGTGTTCTTGTAAATAGTTGAAAAGCTTGTGGCTATTGTTTGGCACTATCGGTCTTAAAATACTTTGAAGATTCATAGCTGGTATTGAATTTCATACAAATATCTACCACTTATATGACCTCTACCTCCGATTTCGGAGGGTGTGGGTTCGGGGCATGCACCTCCAACTTTTCAGTTATGTGCATTTTAAGAAATTAAATATCACGTGTCTCAAACGGTGAAGGAAAAACATCGTGAGGAAACCTGCATACCAGAGAATTTTCTTAACTCTCTGCGTGTATGGAGTCTTTCAATACGCATTGGGTCAGCATGGTGGACCATTGGCATAACCCCTCTCATTCTGAGAGGAGCATCTTCTACCACGTTCATTCTATTAATATCTATATTCATTGACTGCATTATTGTTTACCATCAGGCGTGATTAAAAAAAAGGTTATTTGGATTTACTATTCACTATAGGAAGGCGCTGGATGCTAGCGGCTCGAGACCGTATTGTTTGGAAGTCCGTGCAAGAGGCCTATGTCCAGCAGTGGACGTCTATCAGCTGATAATGATGATGATGATGATGATTTATTATTTATTTTTTGCTAACTGATCAAAACTGAAATGTAAGAAATGACTTCCGATGCCTACTGACAATCGTTCGTGGATATCACAGAGAAGGTAAATGACATTTTCTAGTTAACATTGCGATTTTTATTAACAATAGCCTTACGAAAAATGCCGTTGTTACTTATTTGATGTTAATTCTATTAGGTAACTTACGTCAAAGTTAGTGAATTGATCGGCTGGACCTCTCGGTTGATAACAACAGTATTATCAACTGCGCAATAAAGGTCGTCAAAATGTCAAGTGATAAACTAAACTGAGACCCATCCAGTAACCTTCTTTTTACTTAAAGAACCCTACTAAAATGTACCTAAATCGAAGTTGTCAAACAAAAGTAAAATAAAGTAAAAGGAAAACACTCGTAAAAAGTCCCCCGACGTCGAATTCACGCTTGAATAGATTTGTTTTATGGATTACAGGATACGAGCTTGAATAATGAACAGTAAAAACATTGTAAGCGCCTTGAATTGTTTTTGAATTATCGAGATTGTTAATGAAAAACCTTATGTGTGTGTCAATTACTAAGTATAGCTATAAATATATACCCGTATAGTTCCCGTTCCCATGAGAATATTTCATCAATCAAGAGAAATTGAGAGCCTCAATAGCTCAACGGTAAGAGCGGTCGGACTCATCACCGAGGGGTGGTGGTTCTATTGTCGTACCAATCTCCTAATACTGTCTTTTCCGATTAGTTAGAGGGGAATGGGTATATTGGTCATATTTAAAAAAAAGGCAAATATTCTTTTAGCTAAATAAAAGAAATATATATGAATATAAAATGTAGTCTATGAGATTCACAAATTGAATGAGATTAACAAAAGTGCCTTTCTAGTGGTAAAAGAATTTTCAAAATCGGTTCTGTAGATCTAAAGATTACCCCCTACAACACCTCTAATTTTTTTTCCAAAAGTCATCACTCTAATAAAATATCGGTTATACCTATTATTGTTAAGTCCAATAATTTAGACCAAAAGCATTCTTAGGGAAACTAAATCGACAATGTGCTTAATAAAGCACAGGAGTTTGGTCTTTTACGTTGAGAATATATTCTCAATATTATAATATAGGAATAGGCGTATTAAGTATAGCCTATGATATGACTTATAATTAACTAGCTAACGCCACACGGTTTCACCCGCGTGGTTCCCGTTCCCGTGAGATTACGGGGACAGTATATAGCTTATAACCATCCTTGATAAATGGGTTATCTAACACTGAAAAAAATTATCAAATCGCACCTGTAGTTCCTGAGATTAGCGCGTTCAAAACAAACAAACTTTTCAGCTTTATAATGTTAGTATAGATTGGCTTATTTTAAAAATTATTTTATAAAATCCAGAGGTTACTCGTGCAACCTCAGAAAGTCACAAATTTCACACAAATAACATAAGTATAGATAGCAAAACTTCGCAAATTAGACGAAGAGAAAAACGCATACAAAAATTGGGTGTGAACATAAAAGTCACGTAAAGGTATAATATAAAGCATAAATAATAAGAAATCTTGAGTGCCTTTCGCACTAATCCAGTACGAGGGTCGATCCGTATTAAGTTTGGAAGACCGGTGACACTGTCATCGGTTAAATTTTACGTACGTTAGGTAATTTGTTTGTGTTATTGCTTCCAATTTTAGTTTTATCGAATGTCATTACCTATAATAGGATAAATAAGTACTTCTGTTTAATGATGGAAAAAGGTTAAATTTGTTAAAATAATCTAATTATACTTGAGTTTTAAATCTAATATACTCGTACACGCTGCAATTTATTTAAATTATAACAATCTATGAAGCTCACCACAAACTCTAGAACCAGTCTCAGTCATATTATTTATGCTATGCGCTGCGTTTTACTAGCTGTGTGGTAACCCTAATGCACTGACTGTCAAGTTTGAACAGGATAAATTTATCATAATTCCGAATTCACGCAAAGAGTGTTGTAGTTGCACAAAAAAATGCTAAAAGTGATACTGAGTTATTTACTTTTGAGGGCCTCCGTGGCGCAGTGGTATGCGCGGTGGATTTACAAGACGGAGGTCCTGGATTCGATCCCCGGTTGGGTCGATTGAGGTTTTCTTAATTTAGTCCAGGTCTGGCTGGTGGGAAGCTTCGGCCGTGGCTAGTTACCACCCAACCGGAAAAAGACGTAGCACCGAAAAGAAGTTACTGATGTCCATCTCAAAATGAGTAATCACGTATGCACGCCGCACGGATACGACAAAATAACTATCGTTTAATTTAATCGTAGTTTAATCAATGATTAGTTTTTTCGGTGATACCAATCCGGATCTAAATAAAAGTTTATGAGCCGTGTTGTCCGTTGAACGGAAGGAATATTGCCGTCGCCGGGATAATCAGCTTCTCTACGTAATTTAGTGTTCAACATTTTTTATGAAATTCCCTTTCAATGACGCTCTTCCTGTTTTTCACTAGTAAATATTTATGTAGCAACTGTATTGGTACTTGACTGTTGAGTTTTTTTTTCAAGTTTTATAAATGTACTGAAAACCTGTGATGGTCAGATCTTTATGGCATAAACTTGTTTGTCAGTTCAGGCTACTACCATAGGTAAGGCTTTAATGGGTTTGGACCATGGGGGTGTGGTCTTGGAACTGAGGAGGTTTCAAGTTTGATGAAGTTGCACTCCAATGATCTGTTCGTTTCATATAGGTTTTTTAATCGACTTCAAAAAGCTCTTTATTCAGGCATATTTTTTATGTTAGTATGTCCATCATTACTATAAGCTTCTGATCAGATTTTGTGAATTGGAATTTCTTTTCTAGAAACGTATGTTTGATTTCCTTACATAAATAGTTCAAATTAATTTGGATGAATTAACTTCTATATTTATTCGATCAAAACTTGCTTGTTTGTTTTATTTCTGTCATGGACTTGCAAATATTTCAACAGTGCAAATATTTCAAATATACAAAAACAAAATCTCGGAAAATTAACAGCCAAGTTCGTTCGTTATCAAACTATACTCGGCTTATTACTGAGCTCGAGTCTCTTCTCAGAATGAGAGCGGTTAGGCCAGAATTCATAGGTCCACCACGCTGGCCCAATGCGGATTGGCAGACTTCACACACGCAGAGAATTAAGAAAACTCTCAGGTATGCAGGTTTCCTCACGAAGTTTTCTTAACAGCCCAGTACTTATAAACACTAATATATCCATTTGATTTACTATAGTTCCATACAAAGCTGAGTAATTTGTGACAAGAAATCAGTTCGAAGGAAATCGATTGGAGTCAACAACTGGGTTGGTACCTAAATCGTTATTCCGTTTGCGTAGCACTCGGCTTCAAATCGATTTAATTTTAATGGGCGATTTAATCGAGAACTGCTCTTGAGAATATTTACTCGTGTTTCACGATTGTTGAAGAAAATATTCAAAAAAAGTAATGCTGTTGTGGAAAGAATCATCATCATAAGCGCCACTGGCCACTAGGAAAGGGATTTCTTTTTATTCTTTACAAGTTAGCTCTTGACTACAATCTCACCTGATTTTAAGTGATGGTGTAGTCTAAGATGGAAGTGGGCTAACTTGTTAGGAGGAGGATGATCCACACCCCCTTTTCGGTTTCTACACGACATCGTACCGGAACGCTAAATCACTTGGCGGCACGTCTTTGTCGGTAGGGTGGTAACTAGCCACAGCCGTAGCCTCCCACCAGCCAAAATGGAATTTAGACCCACAATGCCGTTCCAATGCGGCTTTATTAAATTATTGAAGAACCATTGAATATCATCATTATCAGTCTGTTTTAACAACCAACAAAGCTAGAACTCCTTCCTTATAGGCGAGGGTATATGGAGCTTAAACCCACCTTGCTGCTCCAATACGGGTTGGCGGACTTAGGGTGGTAATGTTACATTAATTGGCGACCTCTATCAGATGTCAATGATAATGACCGGGCCTGACGGCTTGAGGTGATCTCCGCAGTACAACGGTTACATCACCAACTTGTCACACCAGTTTTGGTCAGAAAATGTATACTGGAAATTCTTTAATAAATTTTATACTTAAAATATAGAAAAGTTCAGTATGTATTGACAATTTATACACAGCATAAGTTAAGCGTAGCAAGAAGCTACGAAGAAGCTACGAGTGCTTTTTCTACATTGAAATTATATTGGAACTATACCTGTGTGAGTGTCTGCACAAAAACTTGTGTTTGTGTTTACTTGATGAATATTGTTAGAACTGTGCACTTATATTGTATATCATCTATACTAACATTATAAAGCTGAAGACTTTGTTTGTTTAATTGAACGCGCTAATCTCAGAAACTATTTTTTTTCTGATTTGAAAAATTCTTTCAATTTATTATTATTGTCTGATTTGAAAAATTCTTTCAATGTTAGATAGGCCATTTATCGAGGAAGGCTATAGGCTATATATTATCCCCGTATTCCTAGAGGAACGGGAGTCACGCGAGTGAAACCGCGTGGTGTCAGCTAGTCAACTATATTCCTGAATTGTTTTTACATTGAAGTAGGATGATAATGAGAACAAAGCACGGATGAAGCCAAACTGAAGCGCTTTGAGAAATTATAGTAATATTCGTCATTTAAAATTTATTCACAGGACTAATTATAGGAAACGCAATTACAAGCATGTCACAGATACGTTAAACTTCAGAGAATAGAAATGATTGTATTATTAATTAGCGGTCGGCCGCGACTTCGTACGCGTGAAACTCGATGTAAACTTTCAACTACCCCTACCTTACCCCTACCCTACCCTACCCTAGTAAAAACCATTATAGAACTTCAACAAACATTAAAAAAAAAATGGCCAGGCGTTGTAATGACTTAATTCACAACAAGGAACAACACAACGAAATATATTTACCAGAACTAGGATACTAAAGGCAGCTTTATCTCTGAACAACCATCTCTTCAAAAATGCCTTTGATTTGCTTTGTATATAAAAATATAGTAGGTCAATGAAGTTTGGCCTTGGTCGTAAATTCGACCAATAGTAAACTAATCCAACTCTAATAATATACTAATTGGTCTCTAATATGATAATCAAATAAAGGTAGGTATTTGTGCAAATATTGGCCAAATATTTGCCGAGTGATCCCGCGGTATTTGTTCACCAGAATAGTTCTCACGTCTGGAATTAGCTTGTGTATTACCCATTCGACTTCCATAATAATGAATACAAAATTTATTAAAAATGTTTTATTGTCTGTTGTGATAAACAAACCACATTCATTAAAATTATAACACTTAATGTAAACAACGATTGGTATTACGAGTATTATAAAATCGTATTTTTATGTGACTCTTTCTGACGAAGGTCATTCAAAAAAGTATTACAATCTGGATTCTTCGTTACTTTAATTTTAAGTTTAGAATTTATCTCAATAACTGACGTTTCAAAAATGCTTGTAAAGTAAGCTTAATTGAAATAAATGAATTATTTTGTCTTTGACATGCTTATTTTAACTGCCATGACTACATTTCGTTTTGTTACACTAATATTATAAGGGCGAAAGTATGTGTATAAGTATGTGTGTATGTATGTAAGTGAGTATGTTTGTTCCTCATTTGTGTTGCGGCTACTGAAGTGATTTGTCTGAAATTTGGAATGGAAATAGATTTTTTCTTCATTAACATATAGGCTACTTTTCATCCCGTCAAAATCTATTGTTCCCGCGGGATTTGTAAAAAACTGGATTCCACGCAGACGAAGTCGCAGGCGTCCGCTAGTATACAAATATTTTATTATCTGTTGTGATAAACAAACCACATTCATTGAAATTACAACACATCCTTATTAGCAGTAAGGCTCGGAAGGAGGTCAATTGGATTCCTCGTTACTTACATTTTAAGCTTCGAATGTCAAAGACAAAATAAATAAATTATTTTGTCTTACAGTTGAGCGGGTAACAGACCGAATTCCGCCCTGCGCTGACGTGAGTCGCATTGTTTTACGGCAGACTCGAGATTGGTTCCGAATTAGCGTTTTCGGTCAAACTTCGTGACTTGAGGAATGTTTGAGCTCGTAATACTTTTGCCATTACAGTTTGGAATTGACGCAGACAATGGCGAAAATGGTGCATTAACCGGTTGATGAATTTGAACTTTATTCATCAACCAGTTATTTATTAGTTGACGACTTTTATGACATAATCTAGGGAAACTCATCATTACCATCCTACTTGAACTGATCATTACAAGGCCAGGCCACTCTCATAATAGGATAGAGGAGGTTGGAGCTTAAACCCACCATGCTGTTTAAAAATAGGTTTGCGGGATTAGGGTTACAATCACCGGGACCGACAGCTTAACATGCGTTCCTAGGCACGGGAGTGCAATTTCAAATATATACTAATATTCTCAAGAGTTTGTTTGTTTGCTTGAACGCGCTAATCTCAAGAACTACGGGTCTGATTTGAAAAATTCTTTCAGTGTTAGATAGCCTATTTATTTAGGAAGGCTATAGGCTATACATTATCATCATATTCTTTCGGGAACGGTAACCACACGAGTGAAACCGCGCGGCGTCAGCTAGTCTTATTATAATTTTGTTTATATTAAATAGGCCTAGTAGGTATATATTTATAATATAATGTATACAGTGTATTAGAAATGTGAACATATTATTTATCGAAAAATGTATTTAAAGTAATTAAATAATATAATATTCATAGAAAAACTGTCACCAATAAATGCTCGCTTCTATAAGTAAAGTCCATTTACACAAAACTATATTTGAGTGACTTGACTACGAAGATTCAAGATGAAAATCAAAGCATGGCGTGGGTTTGAAATGTAGTGGGTTTCCAGCTATTGAGATTCCAGTGCCAGCGGAAATACTCTTGTTCTATGTTTAGATTGCCATTCGATATGAGATACACACGAGAATCACGAGGTCTATTGCCATTGGATTAGATACTTATTAACCATACTTCCAGCTTTCATAGAATAAAATGTACCGCAATTTTAAAGCTCAGTTTACACTGCCGAGGAACGGAAGCGAATTTTTAATACAATGTGAATTTTATGTCAATTGTATATTATGCCAACTAAACAACACATACTAAAAGAAGTTGCGCGTCTTCCGGAACATCCTTGCGCATTCTCGAGAATTCCTGATTCCCTTAGCTACCTAGGTGCCATTTGTGGAATCGGGAAATTTCGGGAAGTGATGCGAAAAGTATCGGTCGATCAGTGTACTTGTACGCACTTGCAAAATTCTCGAGCATTCCCGCGTGTGTACTTGCCTATTTACGCAATGAGGTGAAATTGGCGCTTCTGTTTCATTGCACTCAGCGGTAGTGTAAAATCACCCTTAGAATAGAAATAGAAATTATTTTTCAAAAACAACTAACTTATCACGAGATTGTGCGAACATAGACCTACATGTTGTAGTCTAAAGTCTACACACCGTCACACACTGTTTTGCCTATGTAAGTTAGTGAAGCGGTTGAGTTACCTAGGAGTTAAGCAACCGAATACGTCGAAACTATTCATGATATAATTATACCTTACCTACGGAGAAATTGGTTACATGAACAATGCCTAGAGTATTCGTTTTATTAATTTTGCCTATTAATTGTTTAAAACAATTTTATTTATTCATTATCTAATTTACGTTAATCTTTATTGTACATAGTATTACAATGAAATAACATACGGCTAACAAAAGCTGATGATGTCTAACTTCACCTAACTACTCCATGCCTTACAAGCTAATATTTTTCACAATACACACAAATATGACCGCCGTGATAGCCCAATGAATATGACCTTTGCCTCCGATTTCAGAGGGAGAAGGTTTGTAACCTCCAACTTTTCATTTATGTATTTTTAAGAAATTAAATATCACGTGTCTCAAATGGTGGAGGATAAACATCGTGAAGAAACCTGCATGCCTGAGAATTTTCATAATTCTCTACGTATGTGAAGTCTGCCAATCTACTTGGGCCAGGTGGACTATTTAGCCTTACCCCTCTCATTCTGAGGAGACTCGTCAGCAGTGAGCCGAATATGGGTTGATAACGATGACGATTAAAGGAAGTGGATCAGCCGCTCTTTGTCGGTCGTATTTTGACCTTTACCCTTACTAAGAATTTCTGCATCCTTACTAAAAATGAAATTTACAATTACATGGACTCCTGTTTAGTTGAAGCACATCGGAATGGTTCTGATTGATCAGAACTAAGCCTCAAACCAAATTATTTTTAATCACAAAATTTAGGCATACATACGAGTACTTGTGAGCTGCCCAGGCAAATCTAAGTGTGTCAATGTTTCAGGATTTACCTACAACATATGAAAGCTTTTAAAATAAAATAAGTAAAGAAAGTAGCGAGCGCGAGGTAAAAGCTCTTATTATGCAATTGAAACCGACTTATTTCCTAGTTTCCTAGAAGTAAAGGGAAAAGGAAGACACGCTTTGAAGACTACCTGCGTCAATATTTGCCTTGAGGGGATACGAATGCATCGCACTATTATATAAAGGGAAATAAGGATTTATTTATTATAACTACGAGTTTATTAGTTATGCCACACGGTTTCGCTCATCATTATGAACCCATATTCAACTCACTGCTGAGCTCGAGTTTCCTCTCTGATTGAGAGAGGTCAGGCCAATAGTCCACTACGCTGGCCCAATGTGGATTAGCAAACGTTATATATATTTGTCGAAATAAAAGTAACACGTGACCTATCTGCCAGTGAAACCTGATCAATCCGTTTGAATATAAGCTGGAACAAACAAATAGAAAAACAGACAGACACAAAAAAAATATTAAACATTGTATTTGGTATAAACATTAAAATTAAGCATTTATTAAAAATTTAATAAGTTAAAATTTTCATACAGACACTCTAATTTTATTAAATATCATTCATATGATTCTAGTAAACTAGTTTTCCTGGAATTTCACTCAAAGCTAGCAGCTATGCGTCTACAAAGCTGAAGCTTAATGTAAATTTCATGCACGATATATAAGCAAAAGGTTGAAATTTGTGCTATTAAATAAACATGAAATTCTACCAATCCAAAAGCGTAGATGTATTATTGAAAATTCATAATGCTAATAGTAGTTAATCAAGCAAGAAATTAGGGGTGGAGGCAATTTTCTAGCCGCAATCTACCACCCAACCCTGCTACGCGTCATATTCATTCATGTTATTTACTTGTACCCCCCCTGAGTCACCTACCCTTGTGTGATTTGGTCGACAATTCCGTTCGACAAGTTCGATTCCGGAGGGTGTGGGTTCGAATTTAGTTCAGGTCATGCACCTCCAACTTTTCAGTTGTGTGCATTTTAAGAAATTAAATATCACGTTTCTCTAACGGTGAAGGAAAAATCGTGAGGAAACCTGCGTACCAAAGAATTTTCGTAATTCTTTGCGTATGTAAAGTCTGCCAATCCGCATTGGGCCAGCGTGAGACTATTGGCCTAACCCCTCTCAATCTGAGAGGAGACTCGAGCTCAGCAGTGAGCCGAATATGGGTTGATAACGACGACCTATCTGTTAAGATTCTGTACAAACTATTAAACTTTTGGAAGTGATAACTTCTTAAGGGAGGTTGAGCCACTTCGTAACGTAACGCGCTACGTTGCCACTCTGTCTAGCTTTCCTTTCTCTCACGCATAAGGCATCAGGTTTAAGTTATCACTTCTGATGAGCATTCCGAGACGCACACGTTTCTTTTTTATTTAGACTCTATTTTCATGAGGAAATACCAATCAAATGAAAATTGACAAAGAAAAAAATATAGAAAAACTGTTCTTACATAAACTTCTTTTGTTTTGTGGTCAACAATAAAAGCTTGCACTTTCAACAACTTTGTGCGTAATAAAGTATTAGTTGCTGTTCTCATGTTTTGTTAAGGCCCTTTGATGTAGCATTTGCAGGTAATAACCGAAGTTCCAGGCACAGCATTCGCTGCGGAAGATGAAATACAACTTCTGGTAACTGTAGTTTGCCACAGATGCTTTGGGAAATATTTGGGATCGTTATTATGATATGAAGAAAGAACATGTGTCTGATAAAATGCAAAAGTTAATTAGATCGTTCTTTTAAGTATCGTAAATCGAACTATCGAATCACTTAAGGAAATATTTGTTTTTTAAATTTTGACATTAGAGGTGATAATGATTCTTATTGCAGATCACACGAAAAGTTTGTGCTAAAAAACAAAACATAGACTCGAATTGAGAACCTCCTCCTTTTTTTGAAGTCGGTTTAAATGTGGGTCCGACAATTTATAGTCCAACGGGCTAGAATAATCATAACTATATACTTTAGAGGCTTGAATTGACTGATCTAATTTGATTCAAGAAGGGTTTGAAATATTTCGCTATATTAGGGACAAACTGAGACGTGATAGCCCAATGGATATGACCTCCGATTTTGGAAGGCGTAGGTTCGAATCCGGTTCGGGGCATGCACTTCCAACTTTTCAGTTGTGTGCATTTTAAGAAATTAAATATCACGTGTCTCAAACGGTGAAGGGAAACATCGTGAGGAAACCTGCATACCAGATAATTTTCTTAAATCTCTGCGTGTGTGATGTCTGCCAATTCGAATTAGGCCAGCGTGGTGAACTATTGGCCTAATCCCCCTAATTCTGAGAGGAGACTCGAGCTCAGCAGTGAGCCGAATATGGGTTGATAATGATGAGGTACAAACTGCGTTTTAAAATGTGAAATAAAAAGAAATAATCAAAGAATGTTACAAAGAAAATAAAAAACCATAACACAAACACTTTATTCATTTAAGAACCTTTTTTCGAAGCATAATGCAAAGGAAACATTACAACGAAAAACACATCAATCTGGTACATTAGGCGTAACATTTCCCGAGTTTTGTAGCTTCGTACATCCTTTCCGGCACACAAATTAGCGTCCATATGAGATTGGGAACCCACCGAAATGTAAACCGCAACTACAATTTGCATTCCCCCAGAAATATTACACCTAATTCTTAGTACGTTTAGAATAAGAATGAAAATCGTCTGTCTTCTAGTTTTTCGACAACAAACACTTTCAGCGATATCTCTTGGGGGTAAAACTCCATTCAGTACAATTTCAACCCTCGTGGAGGGTGGACGTGTTTTGTCTGTTTCGTAAGTTTTCGTGCGTGAGCTCGACTAACTTTTCGATTGTTAAAATTTATTTTGGACTTGTTCGAGTTAGTGGTTATGACTTGCTACTTGGATTGGTGTATTGGAACTTTTTGGAAAATGTGGTTCTTATTTGTGTAGAGTGCAAAGGTAAGGACATTTTATTTTTAAATTACAATTATTATTATTAATTTATAGATTAATTTAATAACTTTTCTCATCAAATTAAACGTAAACTTAAGTTTTGTATCAGTATGCTAAAAAATGCAAGTAGCTACGAATAGCTGTACGTGCATTTAAAATGCTAAATTGTCAGTTTATACTTATGTTTTTGTATATTTTTATAAATTTTACTTGATGGAGAGCTTTTTTAAGTTTATTATGTGTTGATTTTAGTATCGTAGATGTTTCAAATTATTACAACCTTATTTTAGTACCGTATTTTAGTTACAAATATGCTGAACTTTTCACAATAATATGTAAATATCCGAGCGTCCAAGCTTTGTTCGGTGTTTACGTAGAGTTTTGTATCAGTATGCTAAAAAATGCAAGTAGGTACGAATAGGTACGAGCATTTAATGCAAAATTGTATGTTTAAAAAAGTTTTTTAAACCGCATATTCTTAGTGAAGTATAGTTGAATTCTCAATGAAAAAAAATATCTTAAAGCTGTTAAGATCAGGTATTTAATAATTATATGGTCAAGAATTATGTGTTTAAAAGTGAATTTTTAAAGAACTAAATTAAAATGATGTATGAAAAATCAACGTTTATCCTGTTATGTATGGTGTACTTTATATATTTTATACTTTTTTATTTTCGTTGTTGGTCTAGCTTATAACTATAACTTATAACATACTCGTAGCTACTAGTGGAAGCGGACACACGCAAATACGTTTGCGTGAATTTCTGTTTGTCATAAATCCAGCCGAAACCATGTATTTTCTAAGGATACAAAATGGCCTATGTGTTAATATAGTATGAATTTATCTCCCTTTCAATTTTTAGAGCGGTTCAGTAGTTGCGGAGCAAGCGAGTAACTTAATTATACATCATCTTTCGGCTCTATAATATTAACTAACTATAGGTATGAGGAATAGATTATTATTATTAAATACTTAAAAGCGCTGCCTCTACATGAAAGTTATAAATAAAAAACTGTTTAAGTAATTATTAACACGAATACTAAGTTTATCGACAACTTTCGAAGACGCATCTAGAAAAGTTGGGAATGCTTTGAATTAATAATGTTAGGTTAGATTTAATAGGATTTAATATTTTATAACTGGATTCTGTAGCTATATATCCTTTTAGGATGTTTTTATAACTCGACAATATGTGCTTATGAATTTCTATCTATATTTCTCTAATATAATGAATAGTAATACGTTAGATAAAGACGTATTCGAAATACCGCTCTAGCTCTACTGTTCTCATAGGTACCTAGTAGATAAGGACGCAGACGACGTACTTACGACCGTCATCTGCCAGCCTGACGAGGATATCTCGTGGTAGATTTGATGAATCCCTCGCCTTTTGCGTTAATCGTGTCGTGGCAACACTGGTGCGAGTGGATCCTTAAAATAGGTGCCCCAGTAGAGTCTCGGTAGACTCTGACTAAGTTTTCGAAGATTGCGAGTTCTCTCAGGATTCAGACACTGGGCGACGCGAAGCAACTTCGCTGAGATTAGTGGAAATTCTGGCTGACTCACAGAAAATTTTAATAAAAATAAACTTCAAAATCACAAATATGTTTCTACTAAACTAAAAAGCGAAAAATAACATCGTACTATATGCTACCTTCTGATCAGCTTGACGGTACCAAGTTAGTGATGTATTAATTCGTTTTTTAAATAAGACGTTTAAATCATAAAGATTTTAACTGGATTTTCAGACATTTCTTTCAGATACGGCTTTAATTAACAAATTAGCGAGTAATCGGTGAACATACATAAAAAAAATATTCTGACTAATTGATAACCTCCTCCTTTTTTGGAAGTCGCTTAAAAATACTGTTCTTGATGAGAATCAAGAGCCCAAACTGTACATTCAATGGTGTGGAATATAATATTGAAACCAAAATTAGACTAATTTCGACCATAAAGCTTTTGTTCCATAAAATATTCCACGAAAATCGCATTAAAGGCTTGAGTTATAAGGGCTGGTATTAAAACATTATAATTTTCACTTGAATGGACTAATAAAAGGCCTAATATAATTAAACGTGACGTAATACCGTATTCAACATAAAAACAAAAATTTAAATTTGAAATGAAATAATTTTACCGTATTAGTATTATTTTAGAGCAAAATATACTTTAACATATGAAAATATTCTGCATTTAAATAATATAGAATAACAAATAAATAGTACGCAAAAGCTTCTAAGCTTATTAATCTACTTTTTTCTTCTACATTACATATTAAGTACACAATCAATACAAATTCAAACCGCATGTTATATCATCATCATCATCATTATCAACCCATATTCAGCTCACTGCTGAGCTCAAGTGTCTCCTCTCAGTGTGTGAGGGGTTAGGCTAATAGTCCACCACGCTGGCCCAATGCGGATTGGCAGACTTCACACACGCAGAGAATTAAGAAAATTCCCAGGTATGCAGGTTTACTCACGATGTTTTCCTTCACCGTTTGAGATACGTGATATTTCATTTCTTAAAATGCACACAACTAAAAAGTTGTGACCCGGACCGGATTCGAACCGACACCCTCCGGAATCGGAGTCAGAGGTCATATCATGGGCTATCAAGGCTCTTAATGTTCATGTTAAATTATTAGTATTAATCGATTTCCAAAAATTATAAAACATTTCCATATCTGTATTGGGTTCTTTACTTGATACATATTTTGTGATTGTGATATATAACTAACGTGACGAGACTCCAGTGCATGGCATAATTTAAAACTTGCGCCAAAATTGTCGTAGAAAATCACGTCTTTTATACGTTTCTGATAATATGTATAACAACAGAAACGTATGAAAGACGCGATCTTCTACGACAATTTTGTTGCAAGTCAAATTTCTGTAGAAATATTATATGACTATGTATTAACATAAGGTTTCTCAAAGTGGGTTACGCGAACCACTAGGAGTTCGCCATTCGACGGTAGGGGGTTCGCGACAAAATTTACGTAATGGTGGCTTGATAACTGATACCAAGTGAGAATTAAGGTTAAAATTGTCCAAAATTACTCCTAACATTGAAAACATTTGCGACAAGAAACAAGCACACCCATAACAATAATATTACAAAGACATTTCTTTTGGTACTTTATGTGCTACCTTTTATTCAAATAAAAACCTTATTTTCTTCAACAGTCAAATTTATTTTTTTCTTTAGGAGGGGGGAGGGTTCTTTAGTTAGTAAGGGGTTCACTGTCACTTGAAGATTTTAACAGGGGTTCGTGGAGCTGAAAGTTTGTGAAACCCTGTATTAAAAGATTAGAAAAATATCTCGTCACAATAATTCTCAAGTAAAATTTTCAATTTATGTGAACTCTTGTATGAGTCTGATAAACACCTTCGTTCCCGCGTCGGAAGAGATTACTTTTCAAGACAGGTTGTAAAGTGTGTATGGTTGTGTAGCACTTCGTACAAATGCCTTTTACTTTTATGACTTTAAAAACTTCTATAAAGATTTTATCACTATGATGTGATATATGTTTGTAAATAATGTTGTGTGTGTACGTTTATTACACCTACACGCCACAACTACTAAACCATTTTGACTGTTTATAATTATTTTTTTCTTCCAGTCAGTACGGAACCACTATGCATTTTTTCGTATTGAATTTCTATATTTATCATTTCTCACTTTCCTTGATTTTTGACTAGTGGCAGTTTTGATACTGTTACCGTCACTTAACGTAAACGCGAATTTCTAAGGAATTGAAACAGCGCCATCTAGTGGCACTACTGCACAACTGTTTCAATTCCATATAAATTTGCGTTTACGTCAACGTGATAGTAACAGTATGAAAATATTGAAAACTCCCACTAGGCACACTGTTCTTGACTGTTTAGTTTGGAGATAGATTATACCACGGTTTACCACGCTACTTTTTATGTCGTAAAAACTCATGGTTACCGCGGAATTTATAAAAAGCTTAATTTCGAGCGGACGAAGTCACATTAGTTACTAACTTAGTATCAAACAAATAAAGTTAATAATACGCAGTATTTTTGAAATCAAAATAAGTTCTAAATATTACGTAAAACTGTATTAAGTATAAGCAATAAACTGATTTCTGAATTCGAAGCGTTAGCGATCGTAGAAAGAGAATCGACATCGAATTTGTCGATCGGATCAGTGCCATTGATTTTGTTAGTTTTCGAAGCGTTCGTATTTGTAGAAAGAGAATCGACGTGTCATATGGCTAAGGCCCCTGTTTTAAGAACACACGCAGCGGTAAATTACTAATCGTATACTGGACTTCACTATAAATTATTGGGCTTCCCTCTGACTTATTAGACGAATTCTCTAAATACCCTCGCTAACTCCCTGAATACTAATTTGAAATGCAGGTATGGTCGTAGGTACCTTTGACCCTTAGGGATTGGTTTAATTAAATTCACAACTTTGCATAAGCTTCTCCACTATTAGGTATGTGACCCGAAAATGCTTTTAAAGCTTATACCTGCCTGTTTTTGCACTTTATCAAACTTTTATCTTTGATACGTACGTTTAAAAATAAAATATTCCTGCTAATTTTTTTTTTATTCTTTACTAGATGACTATTAACTACAATCATATGTAGTAGTAATAATTATTTGATGATAAGTGATGATGAAATCTAAGATGGGTAAAAAAATGCAAGTTAGTCCGCCTCCATCTTAGATTGCATTATCACTTACCATCCGATGAGTATTGTAGTCAAGGGCTAACTTGAAAAGAATAAAAAAAATGGAAGTGGACTTTCTTCTTAGGAGGAGGATGAAAATCCACACCCCTTTCGGTTTCTAGACCATATCGTACCGGAACGCTAAATAGGTGACATCGGTGACAATCGGTGGTAATCGGCGTAAAGTGACGATGATTAGCTATACATATATTATCTATATATGTATTTATAAATCAAAATCCAACTGCCTCGTTAGCATATGTGGTTTCGGATCAAGCCATTTTTACGGCCTACTGCAAGACCAGGGATCCCTCCTTCGGGAGAGAGCATATAGAGTTTAGACCCACCACGTTGTTCCAATGTGGTTGGTGGGCTATGGTGGTAATTTAAAATTCTTTAACAACCACTATCTTAATAAATATATTTAAACGAAAAATATCACTACTTACGGCCAGTTTCTTCATCGCAAGTAACAGTCAAAGTAACGTCATAAATCAAAAGTGACGGTCTTATTTACTGAAAAATAAAGTCTTCTTTACTACTTACTACTTTTACTGGTACTTTAGCTTTACCTGAAGAAACTGGCTGTTAGCCCCAAAGATAAGTAACTGATTTTTTGTTGTATATTTATATACTACGTATATTCTTATATTTAATGTATTACACACTGGAACAACGAGCCTGCAGCGCATCAGGACATCCGATAAAACTGATCGTGTGTGGGTCGCGATCTGCATGTCACGAACATCGCATCGCAGGCACGTTATCTTATTGGATGGTGACTAGCTAGTATTACAAAACTCACCCAAGACTCTTACACAGAGCCTTGATCTGAGGCCATATATACTAATAACTTGAATCAACAGAGCAGTCATTTCTTAAATTATACGAAAATATAGTAATTTCATTAGACTCAGAAATGGGTTATAAAAATATGAAAACCAATGTCGAACAAAGGAAACATTTATTGGGACAACTTAATTAACAAATCAAACTGTAACCAAAACAAGACCCTAGAATGGCAGAGAATGACCTTGAGTGGAGTCACGTACTTGTGAACGTTGTGTGTAGGTTTAAGAATGTCCTTTACGGTTAATCAACACTCCCCTTTTCCACTCAAGTCACTTTCCTCGCCTATCCCAAGTACCCATAAAGAATTACACAACAATAAGTGTGGACTGTGGACGGCTCGAACGCCACCAGCGTACTGAAGCCGACAGTACGACGAGCGCCTTATATCGCAAGTCGTTCTCGCCAACCGATAGGTACCCCTCTCTAAATCCCCACTCTTTACGAAACAAGTCACGCCACCTGACGTCATATCCGTCTTAGAGTACTATTTCCTTCAATACTTAATAAAAAAATACAAAAACAAATCTCAAATCCAAAGAAGCTATACTATATTAGTTAGATTTCTGTAACACAGAGTTTGAAGAAGTTTGATTACCTAAGATCGGCCAACTAAAATACTTCTGTAGAAACTACTCAAAGTTTATAAACCTCGTTGTCACTTTGTAATCACTTGTTTTGATATATCTTGCGAGTTTCAAACCAAGTTCGCTACAAGTTTTCCTGAGCATATTTGCCTTCTTGATTTGTTTGTCACTTCCTATCAGGATTAGATATTTCACTGAGAAAGACTTGAAGCTTACATAGTGATTATAATAATACTAGCTGCGCCTTGTGGTTTTACGCGCGAAATATAAATATATAATTTTTCCGGGATAAAAGGTAGTCTATGTTCCTATATATCCAGACGATAATCTATCTAAACTCCAAATTTCAGCTAATTCAAATTAGTAGTCACGACGTGAAAGAGTAACTAACATTCACACTATCATAATCATCACTTAACATAACGGTGAAGGAAAACATCGTGAGGAAACCTGTACACCAGAGAATTTCTTAATTCTCTGCGTGTGTGAAGTCTGCCAATACGCATTGGGCCAGCGTGCGGCGTTATAGAGTTACAAACATCCAAACATACATACAAATTTTTGAGTTTATAATATTAATAGGAGAAAGATTTGTTATTCTCAAGATTTAGGTTGAATACAGATACATCTATAGTATATCTATAGTCTATCTATCCATAGTATAATCAACGAATTTCTTTTCTAGATTAAGATGTTAATAGACTTTGTTTATTAAACTTCTTTCGCACGTTAATTTGAAGCTTGAAAGCTTAAACAATCGTCGTTATCAACCCATATTCGGCTCACTGCTGAGCTCGCGTCTCCTCTCAGATTTCACGCACGCAGAGAATTAAGAAAATTCTCTGGTATGCAGGTTTCCTGACGATGTTTTCCTTCACCGTTTGATGCACGTGATATTTAATTTTCTATAATGCTTAAACAATGCATTATTTCAATTAATGTAATAAAAATTAAACTATTTTATTTTTACGTAGTGTCGGAAAACTTATTTGATTTTCACTATATCATCATTATCACACTAATATTATAAAAGTGAAAGTTTCTGTGTGTGTGTGTATGTTTTTTCCTCCTTTACCCTGCGGCTACAAAAGCGATTTGGCTGAAATTTGGAAATAGATTATCTCTCTGAATTAACACATCGGCTACTTTCATCCCGTAAAAATCCATGGTCCCCGCGGGATTTGTGAAAAACCGAAATCTACGCGGACGAAGTCGCGGGCGTCCGCTAGTCGTTCATATTTATATGAAGTACACCGCAAAAGCACCGAGTCAGTGTGCGCTGTCCCTAACAGAAACGGTCCTTATGAATATTCCATCTACCCCACGTACCGTATTAATAATAAATTTTCAAACTGCTGAAAAATTATTTCACCGTTCAAATACTTTTTCATTAAAACGGAATAAAAAGTAGAAACAATTTTGCAGATCCTTAAGATTCATCTGTCCTTAATTAGTAGGATAACGGCACACGCTCTGGCATCATTCGGGTCGGTTTTAGATTAAAGGCTGTAAAATCTCCAATTCAAATGGCAAGACCGAATTCAAATAAGGTGCCCGTACCACTGGTTTCTTTAGTTGTTCACGTCGATCTTTTGTCTCACGTTCAAATCTCGAATCAATTTTGTGTAGTTTCTCTTCAATACAATTTTAGCTAATAATTCTATCAAAATTGAATTTTTGAAAAAAACATTAGGGATCTTGAACAATTCTGTATTAATTTTGTGCTATCGAAATTATGGTGGACATAATTTAAGTAGGTACATTCTGAATGTTTCTTAGGGTTTTTAGAGGAACTTGAAAGGTGACATTCATCATCATCATCATATCAGCCGATGGACGTCCACTGCAGGACATAGGCCTTTTGTAGGGACTTCCAAACATCACGATACTGAGCCGCCTGCATCCAGCGATCCCTGCGACTCGCTTGATGTCGTCAGTCCACCTGGTGGGGGGTCGGCCAACACTGCGCTTACTAGTGCGGGGTCGCCATTCCAGCACTTTGGGACCCCAACGTCCATCGGCTCTTCGAACTATGTGCCCCGCCCATTGCCACTTCAGCTTCGCAACTCGTTGAGCTATGTCGGTGACTTTGGTTCTTCTGCGGATCTCCTCATTTCTGATTCGATCACGCAGAGATACTCCTAACATAGCTCGTTCCATCGCCCGCTGTGTGACTCTAAGCCTTCTTATGAGGCCCATAGTTAGCGACCAAGTCTCGGAACCATAGGTCATCACTGGCAACACGCACTGTTCGAAGACTTTTGTCTTCAGGCACTGAGGAATTTCGGACGAAAAGATATCGCGAAGCTTCCCGAATGCAGCCCAGCCGAGTTGGATTCGACGGTTCACCTCTTTCTCGAAATTGGACCTACCTAACTGGATCATATGTCCTAGGTATATGTATTCGTCTACAATTTCGAGTGCAGCGTTCTCAACTATAACTGGGTGGAGCGATACATGAGCATTACACATTATTTTTGTTTTGCCCATGTTCATTTTCAGGCCCACCTGTTGAGAAACGCTGCTGAGGTCATTGAGCATGGTACTAAGGTCATCCAGAGTCTGTGCCATGATGACTACATCATCCGCGAACCGCAGTTGAGTGATGTACTCGCCATTGATGTTGAGGTGACATTACTACGAGTAAATAACAACTGTCTACATCCGGGCTTCTAACTCAGTTTAAAAATTACAGAGGCGGTTACCTTGCCGTACCGTCAAAGACATTATTATCTAAATTATGTAATTTTATCCGTTCACGCTTATCTTTTTAATTTTGACTGGGTTTTATGTGGCGTATTTGAGCAGCGAACAACAAAATCAAAAATGACAAATTAATAAATGCATGTATGTAAAATGTTGGATTTGTCTTAACGCCGGCCTCCGTGGCGCAGTGGTGTGCTCAGTGCACTTACAAGACGGAGGTCCTGGGTTCGATCCCCGGCTGGACCGATTGAGGTTTTCTTAATTGGTCCAGGTCTGGCTGGTGGGAGGCTTTGGCCGTGGCTAGTTACCACCCTACCGACAGAAACGTACCGCTAAGTGATTTAGCGTTCCAGTACGATGTCGTGTAGAAACCGAAAGTGAGATGGAATTGAGTGGATTTTCATCCTCCTTCTAACATGTTACTCCTACTTCCATCATAGATGCATTATCACTTACCATCAGGTGAGATTGTAGTTAACATGTAAAGAATAAAAAAAAATAACAAACTTGTGCGATGACAGTTTCGTGTGAGATAAATGGAACTCATACGTTTTGTACAAAAGTAACACACAATTTTATCACTCGATTCTCGAAGGGAACTAAGTCAGATAAGTAGTAAGGTAACAGCTCTAGGATAACAGCGCGCGGTAGAATTTAAATGGGACCGTGCGCAAATCGCCGACGTCTTGGTGTGAGATTTATTTCCGTTTTTGCATTTCCCGCTCGTTTGTAGGTCTGGCCGTTCGAGAGACAATCCTGCGGTGATTGGTTGAATAAAATCTGAATTTAAATAAGGGTTAGCTTCCGCCAGGAATGTTCAACCTTTTTTGTTTAACTAACGAGGTGGTATAGCGATCTGTGGGCGAGTTTATTGTTTCGGGGTTCGTGTAACTATAATAGTTTCACGTAGAGGGTACGTTCAATACATATTATGTTTTTTTTTTAGTCAATTAGTTTATTTTTAAATTTTAGTCATCATTCGCAATGCGAAAACGGTAGGGCAGGACAATACCTACTTTTGCTCGAAGCAATCCGTTGTATTATCTTTGTGTATTTTATGGAGGTACGGTTGTGCCTTTGCCAAATCGAACACGGCAGAGTAGGGCACTGCCTACCTTTCCTCGAACCGATTCATGGTAGTTTTGTTGCAATAATGGTACAAAAATACAACTTGTTATGAGAGCCGTGATAGCCCAGTGGATATGACCTCTGCCTCCGATTCTAGAGGGCGTAGGTTCGAATACGGTCCGGGTCATGCACCTCCAACTTTTCAGTGGTGTGCGTTTTAAGAAATTAAATATCACGTGTCTCAAACGGTGAAGGAAAACATCGTGAGGAAACGTGCACATCAGAGAATTTTCTTAATTCTCTGCGTGTGTGAAGTCTGCCAATCCGTCAGTCAATGGCCCCTCTCATCCTGAGAGGAGACTCGAGCTCAGCAGTGAGCCGAATATGGGTTGATAATGATGAATGAGTTGCATTTATAAGAAACGGTTAAGCCACACATTTTGTCTAAAGTACTTGTACATACGTTTTCTGTGCTAAAGTGTAGCATTTGTAGAGTAGGCACTAAAAATAAGATCCACGCAGAACAGTGTACGCTATGATAGAGTTAGAGAGTCAAAAAGTCGAGCAGAGGTAAAAGCTTGACTCTTAATGAGATTTGATAATTTTTTTACAGCAATAACATTTTAGTATTACTTTACATGAAATGTTTTTGTAGATTTCAGTCTTTAAGCTGGCCTATTCACTATTTTGGTCTTTGTTATCAACCTATTAAAATAAACATCAAATCAATTAACAAAATGTCATCTACCTACTGTGTGATATCAACCAGTAAGCACCGGATGACATATATTGTTACATATTATTTCAATTTTGTCAACTAGCATACGACAAAGTTAGTGAATAAGCCTGGGCTGTCGTTTACACTAATATCTAAAGAACGTCAAAGTATCTAAAATATTTACTCTAACCAGCATGTCTAATTGCTTTTCTCAAAACTTTTGCAAGTATCTACGATAGGTAAATATTATCCATTCTTTCCCTGATCTCAATAAAATTGTTATTCATGCATATAAATGAGTTTTGTATATATTATTCTATGAAGTTCGAAAACTTCCAAGTTTTAACATAACAATAATAGCATTGTTTCCAAGGTTAGTAATTTTAAAAGAAAATTCCGTCTTTATTTACAGGTAGATAAACATTTTCCACCGTGTTTAGTAGGCATTATGTCTCGGTCCTCGCTTCACGCCGCACCGTCTCAATAAAAATCCGAACTAAACTTTCCAAACGATTCTTCTTGTTCAAAAACTTAGGAAGTAACTCGTTGTTTTTGTTATGTTTTATCAAAAAAGTCCGGACTTTTGTTTATTTCCGCAAATAATATTCACCGTATTGAAAATTTTATTTATAATAATGTTGGAGAATTTTTAACCCGTATTTATTTGTATATGTTTGCGTTTTATAATGCTTTGTTATTTTTTATAGTATAATAAGTATAATTATCATCATTATCAACCTTTATTCGGCTCACTGCTGTGTCGAGTATCCTCTCAGAATGAGAGGGGTTATGCCAATAGTCCACCACGCTGGCCCAACGCCGATTGACAGACTTCACACACGCAGATAATTAAGAAAATTATCTGGTATGCAGGATTCCTCACGATGTTTTTCCTTCACCGTTTCAGACACGTGATATTTAATTTCTTAAAATGCACACAACTGAAAAGTTGGAGGTGCATGCCCCGGACCGGATTCGAACCCACACCTCTCCGGAATCGAAGCCATAAGTCATATCTGGGCTATCATGGCTCTAGTATAAACATAAAAAACACTAATGTGAAATAAGAATATTTTTTTCGGGTTTCACCCGCGTAATTCCTGTTCACCTAGGAATACAGGGATAAAATATAGCCTATAGCACTCAGGGATAGTTTCCCAAAAGTGAAAGAATTTTTCAATCCCGTTCAGTGTCAACTCAACAAATAAACAAAAAGACAAACAGACAATCTAATCTCTATATTACTAAAATCGTAATATTAATATAGATAATTAAAAAAAATATTATGGCAAATTATATGGGTTAAAAAATATAGGTAAGTATTATAGTTTTAATTTTCAACATTATATCTACTGTATGATATCCATGAAGGGTCCACAGATTGAATCGTACATATCGGACGTATCGCATCAAACGGATTTTAGTATTCTTTGTAAATAAAGTCATACAAGTGTGTCCACTGATCTGCATCGTACGGATTACCGAAAAATTAAAAATCCGATTCGTACGATGCGAATCTGTGGACGCCTGCCATAACAAAGACCAAATTAGTGAACAGGCCAGCAGGCCTAAACCCAAGACCTCATGATCTGAAGCCAAAAAACAATGAACCAGTGGTAATGAAAGTAAATAACACTTATACAATGCTTTATTTGTTTATGCAAAAGTTTCGTGTTTCATTAAACTAATTTCGAGGGTCACAATGTAAGGTATTTAAGGTTAGTATTTGCAAGGTACGTGAGATATTTTAGATTAGGCAATGAGACAAAGGATTCCCAAGCCTCCTTTCCAACAAGAATTGCGGTACCGTGGATTCTGGGAATTGTTTATTGTGTGATTATCATAGATACTTTTATATATTTTATATTGATATAAATTTTCTAATATTATACAGAGGTAAGATTTGATTTTCTGTTTGTTTGTTACGAAAAATTATTGGAGTTCTTGGAATATAAAGCTACATTATTAGCTAGTGATATAGGCCATATTGCATGAAAATATAGGTAAAACTCCAGGGGGTCTGCTAGTAAACTTATTACACATAATTCGAAGATCCGATGGACGTTGGGGTCCCAAAGTGCTGGAATGGCGACCCTGCACTAGTAATCGCAGTGTTGGTCGAACCCTCACCAGGTGGACTGATGACATCAAGCGAGTCGCAGGGATTCGCTGGATGCAAGTGGCTCAGTATTATGATGTTTGCAAGTCCCTACAAAAGGCCTATGTCCTGCAGTGGACGTTCATCAGCTGATATCATGATGAAGTACTTATTATGTGCAAGAAAACCACTAAATTGACCTTGGTTCCTTTTAACTAGTTTTATACAACTCAAACGCAAAATAATTTAAGTAAAAAATATATAAAAACAATTCAAAATGAAGAAACATTTGTATTTTAATGAAACACAATTAAAGTGCTGACTAAATTACAAATATTACAACAAAACATTGAAGCGGACGAAACATTCGACTTTACTGATAAAAGAATCACAAAAACAACGCAGCAATTGAGAGTTTTTGAACAAAAAGTATCGTTCGGAAAGTTCGTTTTTTATTGAAACGGCTGGCAACATTCAAGTAAAGTACTAAACACCGAAGGAAACGTCTAACTTCTTTTCATAAGATGGACTCTCACCTCAGACTAAATATATAAGAACTAGTATCGCACCCAAATTCACGAACAAAATTTTCTGCCATTTTCAAAGGAAAACGAGCTTAGATTTTATACATATTTTATATTAAACTAGCAGTTTTTGTTCGTTTTTTACACCATTTAACTACACAAAAAGGTATTTTTACGAATGTTTTTAACCGACGGACACGATTGTAAACTATGAAACATCGATTCTATAGAGACAGTGTTTATAATCGCATAAGATCGTTGATCATATACTTTGACAGAAAAATAATGTCTTGCGAGGCAGGTCTTTATCTAATTAGTCTGAGACTCTCACCCGTAATACCTCGTTATAATGTTGAAAGCGCTTATTTCAGTAAGCCTTTCTAGTTATTTTTGTGTATTATTTTATTTAGCAAAACAAGGAAATAAAAGAAGGTTGCAGATGTATTAGTGAGATAGCCGTAGCTTTAATGATATGAATAGAATTTAAACTTATGAAAAATCTGTAACAGGTAAAATTCCGTATATTAAAAATATTTTGAAAATTTTAGATGAATTTTAGATGGCAATATAGGTACGAGTAAGTAATTTAAATAATATCATTGAAGGTTTTTTTTTCAACCCTAAATGCGATTTACGACAAAATTTACATTTATTGTGAACATTACATAAATGCTGATGAATTAGAAACAATTTTTCATGAAATAAACAAACGTCGTTTGGTATTCGTATCTTGGGCTATATGATTTTATTTAATATGCATAATAATTTATTACTCATTATCAATCCATATTCGGCTCACTGCTGAGCACAAGTCTCCTCTCAGAATGAGAGGGATTAGGCCAATATTTCACCACGCTGGCCCAATGCGGATAGGCAGACTTATGCAGACACGTAGAGACGTGTGTGAAGAAATAAAAAAAATCTCAGGTATGCAGGTTTCCTTACGATGTTCTTCCTTTAGCGTTTGAGAGACGTGAAATTTCTGTCATTTTTTTTATATATATAAAAATATAGCTGCACTTAACAATTAGGTAATTAAAAAAAATGTACACGTTACAATAGAACCATACGCATTGATACTTAATCATTGTCAAACTTTATGGGATTTTCGTTAATGATACCTCATTTACTTACAATTTTTAACACAACGTTCCATAAGGATAAACACCCTTTCACTGACCCTCATATTTGGCCCGCTAATTAGCAAAGTTAGTCGACCACACGCCCGCCAAAAAGTTCGCAAATTTAACTTTACCGCCGTTCTGGGAATCTGGGGTGCAAGAATTTTCGTGATTTTGTTTCATTTTTTGCCTTTGATAAGAGAACGAAGAAAAATGCAAATAACACAATAAAACTCCCCGCGGTAATTGCGGTGGAAAATTCTGAAAAATTTTAATTCATTTCTCACGTATCTATCTGTTTTTATTTTAGAAAGAATTTTATTTTTAGATTTATATTTAATAATAATGTCGTTTGGTTTTCTGCGATTTAAAACCATTTAATGTAAATAAATAATATATATCTACAAAAAATATAATATAAATAATGTAATGTATGTACAATAAGTAATGTAAATCTTTTTGTATTTTGTATGTTTATTTTTGGATCTCGCAAAAATTATTAAATTGAGGTGTAAATGAAATTGAGAGACGTGATAGCCCAGTGGATTCTTTCGAACCTCTGCCTTCGATTCCGGAGGGTGTGGATTCGAATCCGGTCTGGGGCATGCACCTCCAACTTTTCAGTTGTGTGCATTTTAAGAAATTAAATATCTCGTGTCTCAAACGGTGAAGGTAAACATCGTAAGGAAACCTGCATACCAGAGAATTTTAATTAATTAATTCTTTGCGGACTATTGGCCTAACCCCTCTCGTTCTGAGAGGAGACTCGAGCTCCGCAGTGAGCCGAATATGAGTTGATAATGAAATTAAATTTGGTGCACATATTGTATTAAATACACTTTATTTATACTTCCAGAAGGAAATTTAGCACCGGAAGTATAAATAGTACTGTTTTCTGCTTGAAAGTTCAAAAACTACAATACTTTCTAAAGATAGATACTTATTACATTCCTTAGTTAAGTCAATGCGATTTTAAATCGAATATCTGACAATGCCGGCTTTCACTAAGTACTGAACCAGATTCAGTACATCGTAAAATCGTACGTGAAGATGAAAGCAATCTCATTCTTGAAGCTCAAACTGAATAAAATGGAATGGATTCCAAGATAAAATGAAACTAAAATCTGATAATAAAAAAGTCGTGAAATGAGCAAATTTAAAAGTGCTTTATCCAGATCGATGCATAACACTTGTTTTTTATTTCAAACTTTAAGCGGTACGATGTAGAACGTGAAGCTATGCATAATTTTTTTTTTATTCTTTACAATTAAGCCCTTGACTACAATCCCACCTGATGGTAAGTGATGATATAATCTAAGATGGAAGCGGGCTAACTTGTTAGGAGGAGGATGAAAATCCACACTCATTGCGGTTTCTACACGACATCGTACCGGAACACTAAATCGCTTGGCGGTACGTCTTTGTCGGTAGGGTGGTAACTAGCCACGGCCGTAGCCTCCCACCAGCTAGTTCTGGACCAATTACGAAAACCTCCATCGGTTCAGCCGGGGATCGAACCCAGGACCTCCGTTTTGTAAATCTACCGCGCATACCACTGTGCCACGGAGACTGTCAAATAAATCTTATTGAAATAAAACGTATCTCTTACTTTTATCATCATCATCATATCAGCCAATGGACGTCCACTGCAGGACATCTAGGCCTTTTGTAGGGACTTCCAAACATCACGATACTGAGCCGCCTGCATCCAGCGAATGCCTGCGACTCGCTTGACGTCGTCAGTCCACCTGGTGGGGGGTCTACCAACACTGCGCTTACTAGTGCGGGGTCGCCATTCCAGCACTTTGGGACCCCAACGTCCATCGGCTCTTCGAAATATGGCCCCGCCCATACTGTTTACTTTTACTTAATTTTATAAAAGCAGTATAATATTACATACAATGTTAATGGCAAGTCGAGCAGTTAATTGCCTATTATTATCAATAAATAATATACTAATAATAAAATTGGGAAAAACATCGTGAGGAAACCTGCATACCTGGGAATTTTCTTCATTCTCTACATGTGTGAAGTCTGCCATTCCGCATTGAGCCAGCGTGGTGGACTATTCGTCTAACACCCACATTTTGAGAGGAGACTCGTGTTCAGCAGTGAACCGAATAGGGATTGATAATGAATAATAAATTATTATGCATATTTAATACAATCATATAGACTAAGATACGAATTACAAACGACGTTTGTTTATTTGTTGAATAATTGTTTCTAGTTCATCAGCATATACGTAATGCTTACAATAGATGTAGATATTGTAAATTGCAGAAAAACACTATTGCATACGCTATTTTTCAGCAGGTATAAATATGTTATTTGTTTTCAGCCAGATTACAAAACAGGTGCTCTTTTAAATCCGGTGCGCCTTTTTGTTATACGGCGAATTTTACAATATTGCTACATACTCGTTATTTTATGTTTTGTAATTAAAAATTATCAACACTATAACCCATAAATAACATTACATTATAATTTTAACCGGCATCAATCTATGCTTAATATTATAAAGCTGAAAGTTTGTTTGTTTGATTGTTTAAACGCGCTAATCCTAGTGACTACTGGGCCGATAACCTTTCAGTTATAGATAGCCCTTTTATCGAGAAAGGCTATAGGCTATATATTAGGGGTTAAAGTATGAAATTGCCGATTTGGACTGAAAATCTAAATTGTTTATTTTTTAATTTTTAACAAATTTATTTAATCAAAATAGTTGCCATTATTATCTATACATTGCTGCAATCTAAAGGGAAGGTCAAAAATCACTCGAATTTTTGCAGTATCCATCTTTCTTGTCTAAATTGAATAACAAAAACAATTTAAAGCCGATATTCAAATGTTTCACATTTTTAAAAAAAAGAACATCATAGAAACCATTTGAAAAAAGTTTCATTCGAAAACCTCAAACCATGAAGATTCTATGTCAATTCAAAAAACCTATTGCAATAAAACGGCAATTTCATACTTTAACCCCTATTATTATCCCGATATTTCAACGGAAACGAGAACCACGCGGGTGAAACAGCTAGCAAAATATAAAGATAAATTATACTAAGTATTAATATAAAACATGAAATAAAAACACGAAAAAAAGGTATTAAATGTAAAAAGCCTCAACATAATAGCGGAAATGTAAAATCTACAAAAAAAAAGGTCAACGATTCAAGCATTCTCAGATGTTGAGTTAACGAGAAAATAACTCCTATTCACACACAAAGAACTTATAATTATATAGACCCTGGGAAGGGTCCTAAGGGTCCGTAGCCCACTACAGCCTTTAGATGTGATATGCTCGTTAAGTTAATGATATTTTATTGTGAACAAATTTTACAAAAAGGATCTCTAAGGATCCCAGTTCTACTTATTTTATGATTATGGTTAATCTTAATGAATTTGAGTTTACTCGTAAGCAATATAACATTTTATTAAAGCTACATTATTTCTTTATTGCTATTGTTTTGTTGATAAATTGATGCTTGCTTTATTCGGATTTTCCTTTTAATGTACTTTTTAACAATAAAATCACTTGAACAATTTTTACGATAGTCAAGATCTACTCGTACATTACAATCGCTATATGCAGAAGCATTATTAAATCAACTTGTAACAATTACAACTGATTAATTCGCTCCGCCAAAACTAGATGGCGCTAACGGTAGATTGACCCACGCTATCAGTTGTCGCTCGGCGAAGGCCTATATATATGGCGCCCAACTCTAATCTCATCGATGAACTCATGATTAATAATCAATCATCAAATCTATTATCATTAAAATAAATAGTGTGGTAAATACTACTTACCACACTACTTATTTTAATGAAGTGCTTCCACCTTTGATGGGACACTATAGAAACGCCACTCCGGTAAATATATTGTATGATAACTGTATAATCGGCAAGTAGGGCTTCCACCACTGAAAGGACGCTAATGAAAGACCTCAATAAATTGTAATATTATAGAATCAATAAATAAATTACTTTACTAACTATATTTTTAAAAGACGAACATGCAATAAATTATAACCTTTATTTATAAGGAGGTTAAGTGAGTATATCACCCATAATTATACAAGCTAGAGGTTTTAAGGAGGGCAATGACCCACACAGGTATATAAGTCGAGTTAATGAGAAAATGGATCCATGCAGACAAAGAGAAAGTGAGATTATATAGATTCTGTAAGGTCTCAAAGGGCTTTACAGCTTACAGAGCCTTTGATGTGTTATGTATAATTTATTAAAATCCAATTATACCTATAGATACTCGTGTATAATGTTTTTAAAATATTTAATACATATATTGTGTAAAGTAAACGCAATATAGTGAAATTGTTACTTTAAAAAAGTCCTGATTATGACTTGCTCATTTGCGTCAGTAAAAGATTTCACTTTCCAATGAAAGAGGTTATTAGGGTGCTTGTTATTCAGGGTGGTGGTTATTCACAAATCCCTCGGGAACCATGGACTTTTCCGGGATAAAAAGTCTATGTGTTAATTGCTATAATATATCTCAATACCAAATTTCAGCCAATTTCGCAAGTCTCGGGAAACCATGGACTTTTCGGGATAAAACGTAGCCTTTGTGTTAATCTAAAGTAAAATCCATTTCCACTCCAAATTTCAGCCAAACTGCTTTAGTAGTAGTAGCAGCGTTAAAGAGTAACAAACATCCAAACTTCCATACAAACTTTCGCGTTTATAATATTAGTAGGATATCCCATGTAACTTTTTTCTTGAAAAACTCTATTAAAATCCGTTGTGTAATTAAAAAAAAACGTACAGACGGCAGGACTTTGTTTTCAACTAAAAAAAATATACGCAATGATGCCTTAGGTATGTAGACTGCTTCGCAAGTATTCCGAACAGCTTAGATTAAGTTTTGCGTTCCTAGGACTTGTAGCGGAAATTAAAATGGTTTCTGGAGCACTAATCTTGGTCTTAATACTCTGAAATATATATCGCATTTCAACTCGACTGCAGCTGATATACATTTTCACAATTTGTTGATGTCGAACTGAATAAATTAATTATATATATGAATTATATATATATGAATATAGCTATGAATTCTAAATAATATAGAGAAGTCGAATTAGATGCATCAGTTGTAATTCAGAAATTAAATATAGTACAATGTTTTGCAGAAATTAAACATACGTATACCAAGCTATCAAATTTTAACGCCACAATTAGTACGAAATGTGTTTAATGCACCTGCTCTAAAGTATATATACTCGTAACAGTAAACAGTAAAATTCTTATTCTAACTATGATAGAGCCATTCCATAGATGAATCTTACAATTGAAAAAAATCTGAGCTTTCGAGGTTTTTGTATACCTAAAGATGTTTTATCAATAACAAGTCTAATTCCTTGAACATGTTTTTAATTTTATAGAAAGCTTTATAATGTATGTTTATGTATGTGCAAAGAGAGCCCATACACACGCAATAATATTGTCAATAGGCTAGTTGACACTTTTTTTATATGGTCTTAAATTGTTTATATTTTTTTTTGAGACGTGATTAGGTAAATGAAAATTTTAATTTTGGAGTCTACCCCTTAAGAACCGATTTTTCATATATAGCCCCCGGTATGAAAAAATATGGGTAGTAAAATTCAATGAAGGAATGACAGCGTTACGTTTTTTGTGCGCAACCTATTCTGCGCACCATTCACGGTGCGCTGCCGCCAACAGCGCGGGCGCGCACGCCGCGGCATACTACTCCTCGGTTTCGCACCTTTCACTTTTCAGGCGTGTGTATTGAGACGTATGCTGCGGTCTATGCTGCGAGGCAACATACACCTATTTAGACAGTCGATCTGGAAGAGTAAACTCTATTCGTGCGTCGGAACTGCCACACACTTTTTTAATAAATATTCTTTTTGACAATACGAGCCCTGATGGTCTATTGATCACGTCACGTTAACAATTTTTTACCAAACGGAGCGTTCGATTGCATCATCAGTTACCATCAGGTGAGATTGTAGTCAAGGGCTAACTATAATAAAAAAAAACTCAATAATGAATGTGTGCGAGCACTCACAATCTGCAAATCTGCCCAATTGCACGAAAATTTAGCTTCATAAACAATGGCGTCTCGCAAACAAAGGGCCCTAAAATCAATCGCACGGAACTCTAACGCACAGATTCCGAATATAAGTTTTAAACACGCGCACAAAACATTTTTTAATTCCAACAACAGCAAAAAGGCTCGCTCCCAAACAGTTGAGATTAATATCGGATATGCGTTTCCGTACGAATGAGTATTTTGTATGCAAAAACTATGCATGAACGCACTATTAATTTTTTTGAGTGTACGTTCCGATGGCGCGGATCGCGACGTCATTTGTTTAAAAGCGGCTGGGATTTCCATATTTTTTTCACTAATCACAGATTTTATGGTGAATTGAATTTTTTATTCTATTTTCGTTCGGTATTACGTGTAAACATTTTCCATTGTTATATTTTATGCATAGGCATTTTAATTGGTATAAATTTTAGATGACTTTTACATTTCTCTTGATTGAGGAGACTTCAAGTTAATTAATTTAAGACTAGATAAGTTTTTAGTAAGCTAATTATATAATTTCCTTATGTCTTTAAAAAGGAACTGACTTGACTCAATCACTAAATACTAAAAGAACACTTTTTTGCGATTTTAAGCCTCTAAAATACAAATAGTTAACAAAACCATGCTGTAATACTTTATCTTCTTTCTCTGCATATTCGCTACGTCAAAGGATATATTTTTAAAGATCAAGGTGCGTTTGGAAACTTAAATTTTCGACTTTACGTACCATTAAGTAACGACATAACTTGACGTTTCAAAAGTGCTTGTAAACTAAGCCAAATTGATATAAATGAATTTCGAATATGAATTTAAAAAAGTAAGTCGTAAACCTTCATTTTACACACAAGCATTGGCGTGCACAATGTTTTTAACGAAGGTGGGCAATTCCTTCTCAAATACATGAAGTATATCTATAATTTCTTAGGGTAAGCAGTGCATTTACGCTGTGCATGCTACTGAGCACAAGCGTATTTGTTTTATCATCTTACACCTACATCCAAAGCCAATTGGACTCTCCGCAATAGAAATCACTCAATCAAATAAATAGATATCACTTAATGAAATGAAATAGAGACATGATAACCCAATGGATATGACCTCTGCCTTCAATTCGGAGGGCGTAAGTTCGAATCCAGTCCGGGCATGCACCTCCAACTTTTCAGTTGTGTGCATTTTATGAAATTAAATATCACGTGTCTCAAACGGTGTAGGAAAAACATCGTGAGGAAACCTGCTCACCAGAGATTTTTTCTTAATTTTCTGCGTGTGTGATCCCAATTCTCATTGGGCCCGCGTGGTGCACTATTGGCCTTACCCCTCTCATTTTGAGAGGAGACTTGAGCTCAGCAGTGAGTCGAATATGGGTTGATAATGATGACTTAATGAAATATATAGATATCAATAGTAATTACTTAACCAAATATTGTTTTAATCGTTAGACAATACGTAGTTTACGCAATTCAGCAAGCTATAATTAGCGGAATAGGTAAACAGTGTTCCACAACGCCACTAATCGCTACCAAGTGCTGCCTATTGATGATAACTATCCAATGATCAAATTGATCTTAATTAATTAAAGCTTATCGATATATTTTCGTCCTGACCTATGGTTCCGAGACTTGGTCGCTAACTATAGGCCTCATAGGAAGGCTTAGAGTTATACAGCGGGCGATGGAACGAGGTCGGAGTATCTCTGCGTGATCGAATCAGAAATTAGGAGATCCGCAGAAGATCCTAAGTCACCGACATAGCTCAACGGGTCGCGAAGCTGAAGTGGCAACGGGCGGGGCACATAGAGACGATGGACGTTGGGGTCCCAAGGTGCTGGAATGGCGACCCCGCACTACAAAGCGCAGTGTTGGTCGACCCCCCACCAGGTGGACTGATGACATAAAGCGAGTCTCAAGGATTCTTTGGATGCAGGCGGCGGCATTTCCATCACTTGAAGACTTAGGAAGTAGATTAAGTAGGCTTCTTTTAATTTAAATTTACATTGATTGAATTATTTAGTGTAGATACATATTTATAAATAATAAATATGTATTTTGCTGGCTTGACACCTCTTTCAAAGTTATCAATAAGTAGAAAACATTATAACGTTATATTTCCATTAGTCACATGGGTACGTTAATGTTTTGAAGTCGGTTGTATTAAAAAAAAATTAAGTATATGTAACCATTTCATAATCTTAAGACCGGCTGAATAATTAAATAGATAAGAACATTAATATCACCCGAACGATTTGCTAAATTAGACCAGCTCAACTATCGTCCATCGGAGGGGATGATCTCAAACATATCAGGCTATGTGTTGTGTATGTCATTAGCATCATAGATAAATAGATCGGCTTCACACGGCCCGCTAATCGCCGCATGGTGGTTATTGATGACTATCCAATTAATCTTGCTCAGCCCTGCCTTATGGTTGTGAGTTCACCAATTCTGTTTATATATTAAACTTTGTAACTACTGAAGCACTTACATAAGGCTGACTTTGTTTATGGCTTGTAAGTTTCCGGATTTCCGTTGTGTGAAACAATGTATCTGGGTTTGTTATCAAAATTTTATTTTTAACAAGCAATTGATTGGTTATGTTTTATTGGCTCTTTAATAAACTACAATGTAATCGGTGAGCGTGGGCGAACGCAAAATCTCGAATTCTAAAAAAAAAAAAGTCAAAACAGTTAGTACCATTGTGGTTTATGGGATACAATATAAAATTGAAAATTTTTAATTACGGCGTGGATTTTCATCCTCCTCATAACGAGTTAACTCGCTTCCATCTCACATTGCATCATCACTTACCATTAGGTAAAATTGTAGTCAAGGGCTAGCTTGTAAAGAATAAAAAACAAATACATAAAACCATTATGTTCCTACAGACGAAAAAAAATTAGCCTTATTTACAGTCACTGTGCAAAGGTGGTCTTAGCGCTAAAGCAAATCTACACTACTATATGATATCATCATGAATACTTCATCATCATCATCATCATCATCATATCAATAGTAAGTATGTATACAATTTGAACAAAGTTGATATTAAAGATGTAATATAATAATTTCCTAGACAAGTTCAGATCACTACTCACCAAACAGCGGTTATTGATGACTATTCAATTAATCTTGCTCAACTCACACCCTTCCTATATTAATTTAACCGATTTTTGGTAAAGCTTTGAAGTGAAACACTGATGAAAGATTTAAACTTCCAAACCAATCACCTCGGATTAGAAATTTAGCTACAGTTTGACCTATATTCTGATACCTATTGCAAATTCTTTCAATATCCATGAAAGGGAAAAGCTTTACTTTGTGAAAATCTGAAATATAAGTATTCTGGATGTTTCTATTTGCTATTAGACTGTTATGTGATATACTTTTTTAAAGAACTTAGTAAATATTTTGGCTCTAAATCTTGCTTATCTATATAAATACTCTATACTCATATATAAAGCTGAAGAGTTTGTTTGTTTGTTTGCTTGATTGAACGCGCTAATCTCAAAAACTACTGGTCCGATTTGAAAAAATCTTTAAATGTTCGATAGCCCATTTATCGAGGAAGGCTATAGGCTATATATTGTCCCTATATTCCTACGGGAATGGGAACCACGCGGGTGAAACCGCGCGGCGTCAGCTGTCGACGACGCGGGTGTCCGCTAGTAATATAATAAAATTTTGAAAATTATTCATTACACTCTCGATCGAGTCAGCAATATTCTCTTTCTGTACCCTTTCATTCGAAAACCCACTCGAGTATATTTGCATACATTCGGTTATTCTTCCCCCAGTCCCCCCCCACCCCACGGCTCAACCGATTTTCATCAAACATGTCTAAATACACTCGCACATAAGTCACCTTTAATAAAAAAAAACTTAATTGAAATCTCTTCACTAATTCGGGAGCTATGGTGCCAGAAACAGACAGACGTCAAACATATCACCACACCTAACACCTCTCTTTTTGTTTTGAGGGTAAAAAAACCTAACCGTATAAAACAACAAGATTTCTCGAAGCTTATAGCATGGCAAAGTTAAAGACATAAAACTGGGATATAAAGCATAAACCCGGATAGACTTATGACGGGGCCCAGTTTTACGAGCACTTACATAGTGTTATGAATTTACGCTTTATTAGCGCTGGCCGGCCTAGGATTGATGGCATACATGATCCTTGAAGGTTTATGCTCATACTGACGTATCACGAATGTATCACAAAAATATAAAATATCGTATTACCTACTATAAGACTATTTCTTTGACCTATCTTATCTGAGCCATGTGCTTCCATTATACTATCATAAAAACAAAACTTGGAATCGAAGTCATTGGTAATATATATATATATATATATAGGTATATATATTTAAAAATAGTCCCGTTTTTTGAAAAAACTTACTTTGCAGTAGAAAAAACTAAACTTTCATTACTTGAAACAACTACTCGTATTCAAAAATAATTACCAAGTATAAAATCATTGCTTAAGTAATTATTCAGCACATGGTATGACTAAACTGCACTGAAGGTAGGTATTTTTGAATTGATTGATTGAACGCGCTAATCTCAGGAACTACTAGTCCGATTTGAAAAATTCTTTCACTGTTAGATAGCCCATTTATTGAGAAAGACTATATATTGAGAGAGGCTATATATTATCTCCGTTCTCCTACGGGTACCTGTGGACCACGCGAACGGGAACCACGCGGGTTAAACTACGCAGCGTCAGCTAGTATAAGTATAAAGGTCATGAAAGTTGCAGAAAACAAAATTATACGCGGATAAAGTCGCAAACGTCAGCTACAATGTTCGTACCTGCTACTTATCCACCAACTCTCAGTCATCTCAATAACTTAAATTATTTTAGTCTCGTAGTTCACTCTAGTTGAAAAAGTTGCAAAGTTTCTGATAGTATTTTCCGCCAGGCTACAAATCATCAGTCTTTGATACAAAGTAATTGGGTCGCTTCGAGCCAATAACAGAAACAAACTTGCAACCTTCGTTTTACTGACATCAAAGCTAGACGTACGGGCTAAACAAATTGGGAATGCTTTCATGAACTTCGTAGTTTGAATGGGTCCTACCTGTTACCGTATTGACTCGCAATCAAATTGAAATTTGCACGCCCTGCATATAAGAGGTCCCATATCCGATTTCTGATTATTTGATCGTAGACTACCGTAAAACAGCGGATCCACTAAGATGCGCGGATTCTAAATTAAAGGTTAAATCGTCTTTTAGACAATAAATAAAAAAAAATTGACGACAAAACAAGCCCCCATATTATTTTCATTATGTACTATTTACTGATAAATCCTACTAGGATCTCCTAACTTGACTAACTTTTGATTATTTTTAATTGATTTTATTATATAAGGAAATAGTGACGCGCTTCTATAATAAGGAATTATTATATAAATTTTGTTGTTGTGACACTTACAACAACTTACCTTCCCATCCCTCCCATCATCAGAAGAATCAAAAAATATTCATGGTGCGTTACTAAATTGCTAATTACAGTACACAAAGTATTTCAACTTTGCATTTCTTGCAGCGCTTACGGCAGTCTGCAATCAACTTTAACGAATAAGGGATTGCCCATCATCAAATTGGTTTAAGTCTGGGTATTCCTTTTGGTATAGGTCTTTTGAAATCAGCAGCGTGTTTATTCATCCAAATGTTACTGACTAAAAATTTGTCTTGAATAGGCCAGGCATACAATAACAAAAGTCTTAGTAAATTATTGAATTAATCAAATTATTACTTTACATGTGTTTTACCTAACTACTAGTACAAAAATCTATGAATGATATTGTTATTATTGGAAAACAGGAACTGTTAGGTTAGGTTTTCCAATTATAACATGCTAATAATAACAACATATTTTGTTAACATATTATTGTAATCTCAATTATATATAATCGTGTAACTATAACCCATATAATATAGCGTAGGAAAATAAAATGATTATTCTAGGTAACAAAATAAAAATGAAAACATCTTGAGGCTCTACTCAAGAAAACCTGTTGTAATATTCCTGACCAAAACTAATCTAAGGTCTTTTTATGATAAACTAATGCTGAGACTCAAGATGACAAGAAAAGCAACAACGATGATTGTCCAAGATGAAAAACGCTTGGAAAATCTTTATTCACTATTGTCTTGCAAATTATCTTGTAAAATTCCCAAAGTTCAAATTATAATCTTGTTCAAATAACGCAATTTCTAAATCCAATATTAATTCAGTGAAAAGTAAAAAAAAAAGCAAACGGAATTTCCCAGCGCGAATCCGCTGCATGCCGATATCTTTTTTAATAAAACCCAAAATTCATTCGTAAAACTGTGTCATAAATATGACCCGTTATTTCCCGCGACCTTTTCAGTTTTTATGTTTTGTATCATAGTTTATGTTCTCAAGTTTGTCTTGTGATGAGAATCAAGGGAACGATAAACGAAGGTTCTGTTTTTTTTTTCAATTTGTCCCTGTACCTACACTTGGACATGAGATTGCTACAGCTTTCATCTAATCATTAAAGTACTTACAGTATTTTTTTATGTGACGTTATTTTAATTCTACTTTCAAAGTCAAATTCAAAGTTCATTTATTTCAAGTTAGCAAGTTTACAAGCAACTTCGAAACGTCACTTAATAATATTATTAGAAAATTGTGATAATAATTGGTAGAAAACTTAAAATTAAAGTCTCATCTATACTAATAAATGCTGAAGAGTTTATTTGTTTTTTGATTGAACGCGCTAATCTAAGGAACTAGTGGTCCGATTTGAAAAATTCTTTAGTGTTAGATAGACGATTTATCGAGGAAGGCTATAGGCTATATATTATTCCCGTATTCCTACGGGAACGGGAACCACAAGGGTGAAACCATGCGCCGTCAGCTAGTATCTCATAAACCTCGTCGGGAGATGTTGAACATTCAGCTCGCGTTTCATTTTGCTAGGTAGGCTTGTCCTATTAGTACATACGTATGTTAAATAATATCAATTACTAGCTCATTACTAGCCTTCCTCGATAAATGGGCTATCTAACACTGAAAACATTTTTCAAATCGGACCAGTAGTTCCTGATATTAGCGCGTTCAATCAAACAAAGAAACTCTTCAGCTTTATAATATTAGTAGATATAGATGGAGTTGGAAGGACATTACAGCTCCAAACTAAACTCTATATAGCAGACATGAAAAAAAATAAGTAAGCTATACGATATACTAGTAACATGACGTAATTTCACTTTTCATGTGATAAATAAAATATATTTAAAAAGACCATCAAGTTGTCTTTATTTTTATAAATGAAAGAAATAAAAAATGTACAAATAAAAAAAGCTTCTCTCGAGACGTCAAGTTTCATAAGGCTGTTTGTACACAAAGCTTACAATAAAGTTTACATTTTTTTTAATGGTTTAGTTTGTTTACAGTTGTAAATCTTTGTAGGTATTATTTTACTGCCTAGTTGGTTTAGTGGTTAGCCTATGTAGTTTCGAAAAGTTCGAATTCTGGATCGGGCTATAAGAGATATTGATATTTTCTTTCATCTAAGAAATTTACAGTCAAAATTCTCAGCCCACCACCAACCTTAATGGAAGCAGCGTGCTCTCTTCTCCTAATAGGAGGCCGAGCTCTGTAGTCGGCGTCTAAAATAGGTTGATAATGATAATGATGATGATGATGATGATCATGATGATGATGAGAATCATCATCATCCTACCTACCATACCTAGCTGAGGACGTCAGTTACAATTGGCAATCTACGAGTATACCTAATATTGGAGGGAATGTTCTACGCATCATAATTGATTGTAGTTTGTAACTATCTTTGAGAGCTCTTTGAGTGGTTCTCTATGAAATAACTAAAGCATACCTTAGATCAATCAAGAACTATGTTTAGTCTACAAAGAACAAGAATAACTTCCCTAATCCACATAACTTTAAAAGTTCATGTCAACTTCGATTTCTAGTAAATAAAATTTACCTACCCGAGTGAAACCGCGGGGCAAAGCTGGCTATGCTTGAAGTTCACAATCTTATATACTAGGCATTAATACAGACTAGTGATAATATAATGGATAGTGATAATATAATACATCAAAACATAATCATTCGTTTTACTTTGGTCCAGTGATATTTAGCCGTGTGATATCGGATAAAGTCTTAGGTTCGAGTTTCTGATCGGGCTATCTTTAGCTTTTTTTATTCCAAGAAATTCACAGAAAAGTTCTCAGAAAATTAACAGTTCAAAAAATTCTAAATCGGAAAAAAAAAAGTTATAAGTAAAACAAAAACCTAAAAAAGTGTGTGTCAGCTCCGACGCACGAATGGAATTTACTCTTTCAGATCGACTGTTTAAATAGGTGTATGTTGCCCCGCAGCATACACTGTACGTCCCAATACCTACGCCTGAAAATTGACAGGTGCGCAACCGAGGACAAGCAGGCCGCGGCATGCCCGCCGGGGACTATATATGAAAAATCTATTCTTAAGGAGTAAACTCCAAAAAACAAACACGTCGAATTGTTAACCTTCTCTCTGTATTTCGTCGGTTGAAAATCATGATTATTAGTAGAATGAAATAAATCTTTAGAATTCAAGGTAGTGAACAGTTTATCTCAGTGTGGTTCAAACCTTAGTATCAGCATCATCCGTGTCACCTCACCTCAAAGCGATCCTCATGTTGAGTGCATCTTAACGTTTTAAGATCCGTTTTTAAGTCTCCCTCAAGATGTTTGTTTACGACTTTTCGCATTTTCGGACTGGAACGTCCCTTTGTAGGATTATCCCGATATTACGAAACTTGGAATGGTATCTTAAATCCATATTTTTAAGAGGGATTTATTGAAGACTTAAAGTTTATCTTCTGTTTTGATTTATATTTCACGAACATCGTGATAAAATTATTGATTGTAAAAAATAAATGTAATATTTTTATGCTTTTTTTATTTGTCTTCTATTGTGATGTTCTTTCCCACAACAGGTACTTCGTACATCGAACTATGTGCCCCGCCCCTTGCCACTTCAGCTTCGCGACTCGTTGAGCTATGTCGGTGACTTTGGTTATTCTGCTGATCTCCTCATTTCTGATTCGATCATGCAGAGATACTCCGAGCATAGCGTGTTCCATCGCCCGCTGTGTGACTCTGAGACTTGTTATGAAACCCAAACTATAGCTTATAGTAACCAAGTCTCGGAACCATAGGTCATCACTGGCAATACGCATTGTTCGAAGACTTTTGTCTTCAGGCACTGATTTCGTACTACGCTACTTACTTCAGCCGCCAAGTAGCATTGCTAAGTAGTGTGTAATGTTGAAGTTCTTTTTATAATAATTGACAGACTATGCAGATGCTCCACACAAGTAGATCGCCTTCAGAACATTTCGTAGGACAAATATTATGGCAAACATAATGTAATTCCATTTTACTTTGTATCATACAATTGCATATGTTTTATTTCAATCAAACATATAAAAGCTTGTTAATTGGAACAATAAAATAGTTGGAAGTGTTTCTCTTGCTATTGTAAAGCGACTAGACTGGTTGTGGTTTGGATGCGAGTATTCTGTCTTGTTAGGTACTTGTAACTAGGGTTGCTATGTATTCAGTTTAATAATTGGTTTGGTAACTTCGAAATAATTCCAGTAATTCAAATGACCACAGAACATAAAGTGCTTAACCAAATTAAAATTAAATTTTGATATGACGATATTAGCTAGTGAAAAATTTGTGACTAGAGAATGTGTGCCATTTTATGTTCGTTAATGCAGTTTTTTACATCGAATTAATTTTTCGTACTATACCTACGTAAGAAAAATTACGAAAAATGCAATTTTTCTAATTCACTTTTCTAATGTTTCGTGTAACCTTTCTATTATTTTCTTTAATAAGATTATTTTCTCCTAACAATAACAAGCACAACAAAAAAATAAATAGCGAAATTTGGTCAAGACATTCACGCGCGATGCCGTGACTAAAGAATATAGGGATTCATTTTTGTATAATAAAAAGATTGTTATTCATTTCTTGTTCGTAATATAAGAATTACTGATAGAATATACTTATATAGAATAATAATTGATATAATATATTTATAGTATAGAAAATATATAGGTTATTGATAGTTAATATGAGGTATCGTTTATCCAAAACAAAAATTAAATACAACTGTTTGATACTATATTAAAATTCTTTATTTATAAATTCGTTTTTTGCAAAACGGTTTAATATATTTTTAGTATTTATTACATAATTTCTTTGTTATTGTCGTCGCCTCATTCGGCGGATACATTCTCAGACAATTTTTCAGTAATTTTAAATTTGTTCTGGCAACCCTACTTGTAGTGAATGTAAAGGGATAGCCTTAAATTTATTGATGAAGTGCATAGCCGCAGCTCGGTTCCATTTCAGTGTTTTGCATCTAAGCAGCCTTCGGTTTAGGTTTATGCAAGCGAAAATTGGTTTGAAGGGGCAATTTCTAATTTAACTTTGGGTTATGTTTTCAGCCTTGTCTGAAAGATTATTTAGAATACCAAAAACATTATTATATTTTAGTTATTTATCTATAAATCAAATATTAATATTACAAAGTCGTATATTTCAGTCTGTCTATTAGAATTTCACGTCTAAACGACACACTTAGTTAGGTATTTAATTATAAGTGATTAGCTTCTACTCATACTTTGATGTCCATTTTGATGTCCATAACTATAATAGAATCGGGCCCAACTATCTTTGACGAATGCTAGTTACACATATGTATATACGAAATTAAGATTCTATGTAACCGGTGCTTAATGGTGGATATCATAGTAGATAAATAACATCTTGCCAATTGATTTGATGTTTATAATAGGTTGATAGTAAAGACAAAAACAGTGAATAGACCAGCTCAACTATGATTTGTATATAATGTTTTTGATGGTGTTAACATCTATACTATATTATAAAGCTGAAGAGTTTGTTTGTTTGCCGTTTTGAAAAAATATTTCAGTGTTAGATAGCCCATTTATCGAGGAAGGCTATAAGTTATACCTATATTATCTTCTTCTAACGGGAACGGTATTCTTACGGGAACGGTATCGCGCGGGTAAAACCACGCGGCGTCAGCTAGTGTGACATAAAAATAATAACAATTACTTTATGTTATTTTGTTCCAGGAACAAATCGATCGAAATGTCGCCAACAATCCTGGTCCTGTTCATCTGTATAACGGCATTCAATATCGGTGAGTACATTTAAAACAATTTTTGGAAGCTTTCGAGCGTCATCCAGAACGAAATATAACAATTACTTATTAATTTTGAGGAATGACGGCAAAATAATTGGACGAAAAACAAAGCTCATCCAATGTGTTCCCGGATTTTCCGACTCAACAATAATGATAAGTGGTTATGCATTAAAAGGTCGAGTGTTTTGCCTTTATTATCCGAAACACAATTTCTCTGACTAAAAGCTTAAGTTGAGCAGGAATACTTCCTCGAATTGTGAAAATAATTATTCTCTCAATTGAAGTTTCCTGTCCGAAGGAAAACAAAAAAAAACGGACAGTACGAGTTGGACTCGTCCACGGAGGGTTATTATTTGTTATTACTGTAGGTATTATATATAGGTAGGTAGTGAGGGTGTTGCTATGTAAACGGAAAGTACCCTAGTAATTTCGATTTCCTTGAGAGTGTCGAAATATATGTTTTTGTCGGAAAAATTGCCGGACATTTTTTTAAAGTTTTACTTTTTCACAGCTAATAAAGACTGCAGATCTGAGTGCCTGTATTATGGTGTTAACTTTAACGCAATACTTTCATATTGCATTATTGAGATAAAGAAAGGGTCTTAACAGACAAACAGACAGACTGATAACAAATGTTGTTGTTCATGTTTTTTCTTCATTTAACGCAAATTGATGTAAATTATTTTTTTATTTCTTCAACTATTAATTGTAATTTAGTACGACCTATCCTTTATGCACGATGTGGTTACCTGTATTGGTGGTCCAAATAAATAAATAAATAAACAAAGTAATCCTATAAAATTACATGTTGATAGTAATAATTTAGTAGTGAATGTTGTATTTTTTTTCCTACTGATGTACGGAACAGTAAAACTAGTTCTGTAACTACGAGTTGAAAACCTCTGTTGCGGCAAAGTGACTATGGGGAGTTCGATAAATGTTTTACTAGTATAAACAAACCCAGTGCGTTGTTCCACGTATACATTGTTTTAGATTTGCATAGCGTTCCCGCAATGACGCCGTTCAATTTGGGACGCTCAAAGTTTTAATTACAGCGCAAAATTAATTTGAGATTAACTTTGGAATACCAATTTATGTTTCTACATTCATATTGTTGAAATTGTTACACTGCAAAATTTCGGTTTACATTTTTTGTATTGTTACACATATTGCATTGTAAAATTTAAAACCATTTTACTTTACAAAAACTATTTCCAGGGAAAACTTGAATGGAATTTTGTAACATTATTTAATTTTGTAAATATTGTTGAGTTGGCTCACTGCTGAGCTCAAGTCTCCTCTCAGAATGAGATGGGTTAGGCCAATAGTCCACCACGCTGGCCCAATGCGGATTGGCAGACTTTACACACGCAGAGAATTAAGAAAATTCTCAGCTATGCAGGTTTCCTCACGATGTTTTCCTTCACCGTTTGAGACACGTGATATCTAATTTCTTGAAATGCACACAACGGAAAAGTTGGAGGTACATGCCCCGGACCGGATCCGAACTGGGCTATCACGGTTTTAGGTCCGACGTATGCTCTCTTCCAATAAATTTACTATTAAGGAGTAAGCCTCAAAGGCGCCAGTGACTAAAAAGTTGCGGAGTTAAATGTTAGGAATGGACCTGTGATGCTGATGTCAAGGGGCTAGCCGAGCACTCAAACTATCAACTTTGTTTCGTGTAAGCTAACTACATTTGAGCATTGTTTACAACTCCACTCACAAATGCACAGTCCGTATCATTTTAATGAGTCCATCACCACAGACTAACGTATTTGATTTTTTTTTATTTTGCTGTTTTGAGATCTCAACCACCAGATGTAAACCAGGACTAACTAGCGTATGGCAGTAAGGCCACGAGTGAAATTACGGACTGGCAACCGATAGTAGCAGGATTAAAGAGCTCTTTTTCAGCTAGCCAATACTCTCTTTCTCCACTCGTGTCGCCTTTCAGCCAAGTAACTAACAATTCAATGTTATTATTATAATGCCCTCACTATACGGATAACTGACTCACCCATTTCCTTCACTCACTGCGAAACTGACTAGATCAATTGAATCAACTTGAAATCTACCGCGAGCTCTCTTAGAGATCGTCCACTGACAGATGTCCACAGACAAACAATTGACAGATTGACGACAAGCTACCTAATTACTTACTCTAATTAATGTAAGTTGGCGCTACTATCTAATCCTCCGACATATACATAATATAATTATCTTAGACATGATTTTGCGTTATAAATTGCTATCGTCTATTTAATTGTTGAACAAGATATTGATAAATAAGATTATTTTTCTTTTATTTTATACTTATATTATAAGTAAGAAAGAATAGAGCCGTGAAAAGTTACAAATAAATTTTCAAATTAGAGTTTAAACAAATATAAAAAAATTATGAGTATGTTAGATATTCTTACAGAGTTTTTTTACGACATTTAATTGTTATAGAACCACCAGCCTACTAATAATGTTACTTAATAGTTAATTTGACAATTATTTGTAAATATATTTAAATATCACGTAAACGATATCTTTAAAATCAAAAATAGTACTTTTATTGTGAAGTACAAAATTCTTAAAGGGATATGAAATTTGTATGTGAATCTAAATCGATACAATAAAATTTTATAGTCACTCTCCAAAGTTGTTACGGAAAAATGGAACGGAAACTATCATCGGAAATATTTAAAATTGCAATTACCTTTAACTATATTATGAAGGAAGAAGGTTATATGATCCTTCGATGCTGTAATAGTATCAATATCAATCTTCGCTAAAAAGGTTTCATCTCTAAAGGGTTAGGATTTTTCACGTAGAAGAACTCGCGAACGTTTGCTAGATTATAAAATTTATAATATAAGAAGAATTGTAAACTGCTTCAGTGGTCTAGAGATTAGGCTATTTTTTTTTTGTTATTTTCTACAAGTTAGCCTTTGACTACAATCTCACCTGATGGTAAGTGTTGATGCAATCTAAGATGGAAGCGGGCTAACTTGATGAAATCCACACTCCTTTTGGTTTCGACACGACATCGTACCGGAACGCTAAATCGCTTGGCGGTACGTCTTTGTCGGTAGGGTAGTCACGGCCGAAGCCTCCCACCAGCCAGACCTGGACCAATTTAGAAAACCTCAATGGGCCCAGCCGGGGATCGAACCCAGGACCTCCGTCTTGTAAATCCACCGCGCATACCACTGCGCCACGAAAGTCGTCAAAAACAATGTATGTGGCTTCGGATGAAGAGGCCTGAGGCTCGAGTTCTTGGTTGGCCTTTAAAATGTTATGCTTTTTTTTTCCAACATCAGTACGAAGAAATTTACGTTGGTGGTTTTACACCTCGTGCCGCAGAGCACATTAAGCCGTCCATCCCGGCTAGTATAGGTAGGTAAATTTGTTCGTAACACTCCCGATAGTCCGCGCGGGCCGGGAGGCGTGCAGTCACTCAATTCCCCGCACGCACGAATTCACACCAACCCAGTCTTGGTTGGGTTGGGAGTGTCATCAACGAACTTGCCAAGCTATAATTATTAATATTACACGTGGATGAATGGACATACATAGAGCCAAACATTACACATTTAGCCCAACAACCTGCACTGGAGCAGCGTGACACGTCTAAACTCCACATCCCCCTCGTAAAAGGATGGTGGCATGGTACTGATCTGAAATGAGGAGACCCGCAGAAGAACCAAAGTCACCGACATAGCTCAACGAGCTCAAAGCTGAAGTGGCAATGGGCGGGGCACATAATTCGAAAAGCCAATGTATGGGGTACCAAACTGCTGGAATGGCGACCCCGCACTATTAAGCGCATTGTTGGTCGACCCCCCACCTGGTGGACTGATCAAGCGAGCCGCAGGGACTCGCTGGATGCAGGTGGCTCAGTATCGTGATGTTTGGAAGTCCTGCAGTGGACGTCCATCGGCTGATATGATGATGATGATGATGATGATGGCCCTGTAGTGGGTAGTTAACATTGGATTTCTGGATTAGATAAAAGTAAATATTACAATTTCAATAAACATATTAACTGCCTTGTTGTTTCTATAACCTTTGTAAAATGCTACTGTGAATTTACTTTGTTTAGCGAGCAATGTTCAAAGGTGACTTAAATTCTTATTATAAGTGAAAATCCTTACGCTAGCTTTATAAGTAGATAATACCCAAATGCCGCCGTAAAGAAGAAGCTTACCTTTGTTAGGATGTGGGCTTTTTTGGTTTTCGAGTGTATACTTTGCTACTAAAAGCTATCCATTTCTAGAAGAAAAAGTTCACGTAAAAATACACAGATAATAATATTTAATCTATAGCCTTCCTCGATAAATGGGCTATCTAACACTGCAAAAAGTTTTTAAATCGGACCAGTAGTTCCTGAGATTAGCGCGTTCAAGCAAACAAATAAACTCTTTAGCTTTATAATATTAGTATAGATCAGATGCCTGCGACTTCGTCCCGTTGAAATTGAGTTTTTCACAAATCCTTTAGAAACCACGGATTTTCTAACAAGTAGCTTATATATTGTTTAACTATCTTCTCTTTCTATCAGTGAAAGATCCATTTAAATCCATTCAGCTGTTTTAGTCAGGAAAAACAAACAGACATACAGACGAACAGAAAGTTTATAAACTATAAGCACTTGAAAATAGATAGATGTTTTGATAAAAGAGCCGTGATAGTCCAGTGGACCTCTGCCTCCGATTCCGGAGGGCGTAGGTTTGAATCCTCCATCACCTCCAACTTTTCAGTTATATGCAATTTAACAAATTAAATATCACATGTCTCAAACGGTGAAGGAAAAACATCGTGAGGAAACCTGCACACCAGAGAATTTTCTTAATTCTGTGCGTGTGTGAAGTCTGCCAATCCGCATCCGGCCAGCGTGGTGGAGTATTGCCCTAACCCCTCTCATTCTGAGAGGAGACTCGCGCTCAGAGGTGAGCCGAATATGGGTTTATAAGTGATAAATTTGGATTTTACTAGTGATAAACAACACCATTATGAAATCATGAAGCAATTTATATGGAAACATAAATTGTCATTTCAAACTTAATCCCTAATTATTAATTTCGAGCGGTAATTAAAACTTGGAGCGTACCAAATTTGAATGGCTTCATTCAGACAACTCTATGCAAATCTAACGAAATTTGGTTCTGGTTGGTTAGCGCTAACATTTAACTATTTGTACCCGGTCCCCCGGGTAAAGCTAGTTCCATTAAAATCGAAACCATTATTATCGAGACGGATTAATTCATAATTAAGTTACATATTTATACATTTACTTATATAAATACTAGCGGACCCAGTCAAGCTTCGCTTTGACATATTCAATTTGACAATTTCACCCCATTGGCTAGTTTGGCTACAGTTACGCAAGCAACCCATAAGCTATCGGCGACAAACAGAATCTTAAGCCGCTTATAATAAGAAAACAGGAACACTAATTAACTGTACTTACCAATATTATAAAGGTTTGTGATGAGGTAAGTGTCATAGGAGATATTTAATCCTCGTATCCCCAAGAGAACAAAACTACGGGGCATCTGTTTGTAAAATTATAATTGGCTGAACAAATCTGGATGAAATTCGACATAAAGATAGTTTACAGTCTAACATAATACAAAGGTACCTATAGAAATGACACCTTTCATCCGATAGTCTTACATATCAACACGGGGTGTTAATAATTAGGGCGGCTACAGACTAGCGTTTTATTATGCGCGTATACGGTTCGGCTAACGCGTTTAAACGCACGCTCCATTTGGCACTTTTTAAAACCTGCCTCACGTACATGGGCTTAAAGCAGCGTGTTCGCTGGAACCGGTAGTTGTGAGTCAATATCAACAGGAATTTGCGCGTTTAGTAGAAGCTGATACGCGCTTTTTAATTATTTGAGAAATTAGCTCTTGACTGCGATCACACCTGATGCAGTCTAAGAAGAAAGCGGTCTTACTACTTGGAAGAGGCACATGTTTATACTACTCGTACGTCTGACGGTTTCTATGCGGCATCATACTGGAATGCTGAATAGCTTGGTGGCACGTCTTTGCCGTTAGGTTGATAACTAGCCACAGCCGAATGCCTACCACCAGACCAGCAGGCAAATTCACTATATTTGACGTATGCTAGTTGACAAGAAATTGAGATTCTATGTAAATATGTCATCTGGTGCTTACTGGTAGATGTCACACAGTAAGTAAATCACATATTATCAATTGATTTGATGTTTATTTTAATAGGTTGATATTAAAGACCAAAATAGTGAATAGGCCAGCAGTTCTAAGCCAATATATTGAACCCAGGACCTCTCAGTTGAGAAGCACAACTCTATCCAAAGCGCTGGAGAGGTCGTCAAATATGAAACGTGGTTCCAAAAACTAGCTTATCGCGCGTATAAAACGCTTGTATGAAACCGCTCTATTTGTGTGAAAAATCACCGGTTCAAAAGTTAATTTACCAAAGTTACATTACGTTACTCAAAACGTTATACTTTAACGTTACTTCTCATACATATAAATTACATCCATCAAGAAAGTTAAAATTAACATACGCCGTTTAAGAAAGGTGAACGATTCATAAACGCGGGTAAGCCTTGACAAATGTCCCTCGCTATCTTCGTCGTATTTCTGTGACGTTGACATATTGCGTCATATATTTCGGCGGCGCCAAACATTGCCCGTTAATCGATTATAAAGCCTTGTTATTGATATGGCGTTTAACAAAACGCCGCCTTTGTTATGGCTATGAATGGAGTTCACATAATGGACCTGATTTATTTTATAGCAAGTTAATTTTGTAGAATACTCACAGTTCAAAAACAAACAAAAAATTCGTGTAAATCGTTAGCGTGTGTGTGTGTGTATGTGGTTGTACTGTTAAATTGAGAAAACTTCACCATTTTTTAAGTCGGTTAAATAAATTATAATTATTCGCAGTGCCGTGCCATGTCATTAGACCGTATCAGATACAGTGTTTTGTGGTAACATTTAAAAATGAGTTCCTCGTACGTTGTTACATAAGAAGGTATACAGCATTTAAATCACACTAATATTATAAAGGCGAAAGTTTGTGTGTATGTTTGTTCTTTCTTCCTTTGCGCTGCGGTTACTGAAGTGATTTGGCTGAAATTTGGAATATAAATATTTTTTTTTCTGGATTAACATAACGCTACTTTTCATCCCAAAAAATCCATGATTCCCGCGGGATCTTCTTCTTCTTTATTCTGGGCCGTTTCCGCACTTAGCCATTTGATTGGCCGTTGTGCGTGTTCCCGCGGGATTTGTGGAAAACTGAATTCCACGCAGACGAAGTTGCGGGCGTCTGCTAGTATTTTTATATAACTCGAAAAACCCTGAAAAATGCATTAATAGTGCGTAACAAAGAATGTTCTAATCACTTTTTCTGATTAGTAGGGAAAGAACTGCGATATCTCAAGAACTAGTATTTTAGATACAGTGTTTTGTATTTTTTATGTCATTAGATACAGTAGGTATTTTGTATATTTTTGCGTTTTTAAATGGCAGCTCGTCGGTCCAATTGTTCACCTATGTCGCTTCAGATCACATTGCTCCTCCATTGTAGGAACAACGGACTATGTAATAGTAGTCCGAGAGTATAATCCTATCCCCATTCCAAATTCTAACCTACTACTTCAGTAGTTTTTAAGTAAAAGAATAACAATTATCCATACAAGCGTTGTTGTTTATAATAGTCTACTGGGTTCAGCAAAATCGTTACGTAACGTTTAATAATTCATTTTCAAATGTGTAAAGTCTTTCACACAAACACTGTATTCTCTGTGAGTGGATACGATCGTAAAGAAACACAAAATGGATGTGACGTTGCTAATTTTCCCCACAATTTGTTTCCGCTCTTTTCCAGACACATTTTCAACCTAAACGCCACTTGACTCAGCGTCAATTTTTTACCCGGAGCGTCTGCGACTTGATTGATTGGTATTGATTTTCAGTTTTTATTTTATTTCTTCTTACACGTGTGAGATTTACTTAATTATACAATTCTACTTACCTACTTCATTCATTATCATTATCAACCTATATTCGGTTCACTGCTGAGCTCGAGTTACTTTTTAGAATGAGAGGTGTTGGGCCAATAATCTACTATGCTGGCCCAATGTAGATTAGCAGACTTCACACACGCAGAGAATTAAGAAGACACGTGATATTTAATTTCTTAAAATGCACACAACTGCTTTTTTACTAACAATATAACAATTACAAATATTAAAAAAAAATTACATAGATCTTTTTTAGAATTGTAATTTTTATAATATACTAGCAGAATCTCGCATAGTTTCCTTTCCAGTAAGAATAAGGGTAATAAAATATATTATAGCTTTCCAACGGTGAAATAATTTTTCAAATCGGTCTAGTAGTTGAAATTAGGTTGACAAATATAGAAATGTATATATTTTTTTCTTTTATCCACTGTCGTTCAGTTTTAACTACAGTTACAAGCATCATCACAAGTTAGCCATTGACTACAATCTCACCTGATGGTAAGTGATGATGTAATCTAAGATGGAAGCGGGTTAACTTGTTAGGAGGAGGATGAAAATCTTCACCCCATCGCTTCGCGGTACGTCTTTGCCGGTAGGGTGGTAACTAGCCACGGCCGAAGCCTCCCACCAGCCAGACCTGGACGCTAACTCGCTATTGTGAGTTTTGAATTCACTTCTCTTTGTCTACATAAAACTATAGAATGAGAGAATAGAGGTGAATTCAAAACTCGTTCTTGCGAATCATACAAAAAATCGTTACAGAATAGCACTACTATTATGAATCAGTTAAATATTTTTTTTTTATTATTTTTTTTTATAAATAAATATACTTAAACAATACACATCACTATCTAGCCCCAAAGTAAGCATACAGAGTAACTTGTGTTATGGGTACTAAGATAGTTCATATTATAATATTCATATATTTATATACTACATATAAATACTTCTATAATTTATAAATACACACAGACACTGGAAAATACCCATGCTCAGCACACAAATATTTTCCAGTTGTGGGAAGCGAACCCACGGCCGTGGATGCAGAAAGTAGGGTTAACTACCCACTGCGCCACGCGGCCGTCAATTGATTTTATTATTTTCATGTAACTCGCAAATACTCGACAATATGTGCGGTTGTATATTATGGAGTCAATATGAAGATAAATCGCCAATTTCAAGACAACCACACATTTTTGTGTGAAATTCATTCCTTGAACTTGTGAAAAGCAAAAGCTTCTATTTTACATTCACATTGTTTTCGGCCATAGAGCAAAAAATAGGCTTACAGCAAACAAAAATCCCTAACCCTATTTGTTCGGAATTGCTTTTTGTTTTGTATGGGATAACGCGCCAATGCTTCAGCGTATCAAACATTCAACTGTCCCAATATGCCCTTTGTTTGATGTTTACCGTCAAATGTTGGAACGATTCAATACAAAAAAAGAAATGTTCAACATTTTTTATTTGGCAACAAACTTAGGAATTAAAAATTCCATTGCCGATCAACGTGTTTGAATGTTTCGAAAAGGTTTTGCTATTGATTCAACTGATTTTATTATACAACTGGAACCCCGCGGTTACACCCACTTAGTTCATATTGGAAAATGGGGATAAAAATATAGCAAACGTTACTCGTTGATAATGTAGCTCTCCATAAGTGAAAGAATTTTTAAAATCGATCCATAAGTTTCAAGTAATATTCAACGCAAACAATCAATTCTTTACTCTTTACCATAATTTTAATTTTAAAATTTTAAATTAGAGTATAAAGTTTCTTCAATAATAAACTGTCGAACTTACATCCCAATACAATATAAATAGGTATAAAAAATATACCTATTATATCTACTATAGAAAAATATGTCGGGTTTTTCTTCCCGACACTATAACTCCAGAACGCACGAACCGATTTCCACGGTTTTTGGGGTAGGGTATGGGTAGGGTAGAGGTAGTTGCAAATTTACATCGAGTTTCACGACGAAGTCGCGGGCGTCCTCTAGTTTTTTATAAATAGAAACAGATGTCCATTTTCAAATTTGTGTTATAATATAATGTTTATTTAATTAATAGAAATAATAACCTGGTCAGGGACACCCGGATGGAACGAAGTTCACTATAGCTATCATCGCTATCGCTATCGCTATCGCTATCGCTATCGCTATCGCTATCGCTATCGCTATAGATTTCGCTATAAATATCGTTATCGCTATGGCTATAGATATCGTTATCGCTATCACTATCGTATCCCATCCCATCCCATCCCATCCCATTGTAATGAATTCCATTCCATTCTTCTATTCCATTATCGCTATCACTATCGCGACTTTTCATACGAACTTTCAACCCCTATTTCACCCCCTTTTCTTTTTATTTTAGGGGTCTTTTGGAGTTAGTTAGTTACTTACCTACTATGAAAGTCACGTAGCATGAACAAAACGCAACACAACACACAGTAATAGATAAGAAAGAATAGGCTTAAGGGTAAAGGATTTCCCTTTGAGCCTATTCCTTCCGAAATTGCTTTATGTTATCTGTAGGCTAACGCGTACTATAACTATACAACCCTATTGTTCCAATACCGACGCCTGTTTGTGATGTTTCCACCAAACATCAAGCCATGTCTTAGTGGAAACTAGTTGGTATTGTGCTTAATAGCCTTTTCTTGACTATAACCTCTATTATTTTCTTATATTATCTAATTAGCGGACGCCCGCGACTTCGTCTGCTTAGAATTCAGTTTTTCACAAATCCCGCGGGGACCATGGATTTTTCCAGGATGAAAAGTAGCCAATGTGTTAATCCAGAGCAAAATTTCAGCCAAATCGCTTTAGTAGCTGCAGCGTAAGTGTAATTTATGTAACAAATAAGCTTCTTCTTCAAGATCTTTTTCATATTTCACGAAAAATCTTCAAGTATGGTGGCTTATGAAATCAGATTTTTCTTATACTAGTGTCTACGCGGTTTCACCCGCGTAGTTCACGTTCATGTGAGAAGACGGGACTAAAATATAGCATACTAGCAGACGCCCGCGATTGCACCCGCGAGGAATTCAGTTTTTCACAAATAGCGCGGGACCCGTGCCTTTTTCCAAGATGAAAAGTAGCCATGTTTAAATCCAGGGTATTATCTATCTTCATTTCAGTCAAATCGGTACTTGCGTCGTTAGAGAGTATCAAACATTCATACAATTTCGCGCTTATAGTATAGACCAGTGATTCCCAAAGTGGTCTATATCGACCCCAAGGGGTCTATGTCAGCGAAAAAAAAATTTGGGGGTCCATAAAATGAAAATTATTAAAGCATCATCCTTCTCACTAAAAATATTGACTTATTGCTTATGTTATTTTATTTATAGTTTATTTTATGTTTATTTAATGTTACATATATTTTACATAACAATGTAAAATTAACATGTGTTTTATTTTAAGTTTTTAATACTAAACTTCACTACAGTTAGAAATTTACAGGAAATCAATATCAAGTATGTAGGGGGTCTACCCAACACGGAAAAACAATGCAAGAGGTCTACGACACAAAAAAGTTTGGAGAACTCTGGTATAGACACTCACAAATGACGTGGCACATTCATTGATATTTATATTAATTTAATTATTGAGAATACAAATATAATATACACATACAATATAATTATGCATTCAATCATTTCTGGGTTTCTATTAGGAAAAGAATTTTCAAAATCGGTTTAGTTTATCGACCCCCTTCCAAATCACAAACGTTTTTTTAAATATTAGTATAGATAAATTGCGTAAAAATAATACTCCAACTTACATTCTTCGTATTTTTCCATATATTGAGACAATATAACAAAATAATAACATCATACATTTTCATCTACCACAAAATTGTGAATGGTTTCCTCCGTTTCCGCAAGGCAAAAGATAATATTTGCTAATGAAAAAAAATATAGATAAAAAATACGCAGCGTTGTAGAGATGGCCTCATTAAAATTTATACAGACCGTTGCGTTTGTAAGAGCAGTTGTAAACAAAGCCATTGCCGTTGGAAAGGAAGTTTTGGTTCAAGTACTTGCTAAAACAATGTTTAATCTCATGTCTACGTTGCACTCGCACAAATTTCTAAACTAAGCTAAAATACTCGTAATAGTTAAAACAAAAATATTTGTATCATACCGTCTTTTCATTTGCGTAGTCTGAAAAACTTGGATGGAGTTACAAATTATACATTTTCTGTATTTTTTTAGACGATCTTAAAACGAAAAATCACTGACATTTGATGTAAAATGACGTAGTCAAGATCATTCCGTTGAAATAAGTATGTTACATGATCACAATTACAAAAATGCGATGAAAAACGATGTAGTGACTTATAATATGAATGGTGCTTTTAGTTACATAATAACCCTGCAGGACAGAACTGAATGCTTAAAGTAGTCTCCGAAGCTAGCTAATACATTAACTTTCTGACTCTGAATTGCTATCAACAAATTCTCTAAAAAAACTCGATATTTTATAGTCCAAACTCGGAATTTGCTTCGTAGCTGCAGATTCTAACCAATGGGCTAACGATGGCAAGTCGAAGTTTAATTAACTGAATATTAAGGAAAATTGTAAGATTTACAAGTAGACGATTAAATAACGGAAATTACCAGACATAACCGTTGATGTAAAACTGTGTAATACAATAACGGTTCCCAAAAGGCTTTTATAATGAGCCGCCTCATTATAAAAGTAGGGCTTAATGCCTAAGACTACTGAATTCCGAGCTAGTGCCGCTGCGAGTTCCTAATTGCTTCTTTGGCTTTTTATTTTCGACATACTTTCCTTTGTACCGTACTCGTACGATGTTATTCGCACCTTATAATTTGAAAAGAGGAAAAATGCAATGTTACTATGAAACTGTTAACTGACTCGTTGAGCTGAGCCTATGTGCATACGAGGCGTTTTAGGGGTGTAAGGGGGAGGCTAGTACCAGTCAGTCTCTTCAACTGCCAACCTCACCTGCTCGTGGTGCACCCTGCAGATGGACTAACGAGGCTCTGGCGACCGACGAATGGCAGTATATCCATTCTCACAGGCTATCTTATGAAATGCCTCAGGTCGGTGTCGGGTAGCAGCGACATCGGCGCGAGTAATGTAACACTGCGCTGACCAACCCGCATGCCTAGCGTGGTCAGTACTGGGCAAAACTTTATATGGACCACATAGTCCCCACTAAAGGCCTATGTCCTGCAGTCCATCGGCTGATATGATGATGTTAGTTGACATAACATACAAAATTGAGATTATATGTTACAAATGACATCCGGTGCCTACTGGAAACACTTTGTGGATATCATACAGTAGATGACTTTTCGCAGTTGATTTGATGTTTATTTTAATAGGTTGTTAATAAAGACCAAATTAGTGAATAGGCCAGCTTGCGCGTCTTACGCGCGAGTGAGTCCTCACTTCCCCGCACGTACGATTTTACACCCGCACGTCTTTCCCCTCGTCACCCGCATATCATTGGAGTGTCATCAAAGAACTTCTTGCCTTGGCTTGCTCTAGTATCTAGATTACGCGCGAATGACGCAAGCGTAAAACGCCTCAGCAGGATAGGCTTACAGCAGAGGGCTTGGGTTTGATTTTCGATTAGAAAATATACAATACACTAGAGCGAGAACCTGCAATAGCCTAATAAACCTCATTTTATGAAGGCTGAGTCAGCCAATGCTCCTACTATAGGTAAGTATGGTAGTCGATAGCCAAGTATAAATACCAAGTCCAAGCCAAGTCTATATAGCTTGGTAAGAGATATATAGAATCTGAATGGATGAATTGTACTAGTAAGGACTAAAAAATTGCATACTTGGTTTCCTTGGACTAAAAAATTGCATACTTGGTTTCCTTTTAGGTGTATGTATAATTAACACTTAGGACGGATTTCTAAAAATTTTTCCCCATAAATTTTAAACCCAGGCAAAGCCGCAGCAGAGTTGTCTCTAGATAAATGCGAAAGCTATTTCTCAGGTATGGGCCGGTAGAGAAAGGAATTTCAATCTTGTACATTTTCCTTCATTAACCGCGTCATTTAAAATATTTAAAACTAAAGATTTCTAAAATTATATTTTCAAAGTGCTCCAAAACAATTTTGTTTTAAGTTAAACTGTTCAAGTCAAGACGAATTGTTTTTTTTTTTATCTGTAGAACATTTTATATCTTCGTCGAAAGTGAAATACGAGATACGTCGCGCAAAGAGCCGATATTAATCAATCAACTGACAAACGCCTCGCGGAGGACTGGCGGTGAGTCAAATGGCGTTTAGGCAAAAAAAATAGTGGGAAAAACTTGCGAGAGACGAGAGTACATAAGAAGAGAAATTTGCTGCGTCACTGACAACTAATAACGGTTTCGGTTGTTAGTAGCAACGTACATAAATGTTTTCTTTTAAATTTTGTAACGATTTTCAGTGTCGGTAATATTGTTTGAATCTGTAACGGTCACTATTAGATGCTAAGGAAAATGATCAGGATCAACGGTTTGACATGTTTTTCCGAGGCGCGGAGGTATAACACTGCTAAAAAAAGCCTTACTCCTAAAAAAAGGAAAAATCAATTCTTTATTATTAAATAGAAAAACTACAAGACTATATAATATACAAGACTATGGGATATTCGTCATTCTCAGTCGATTTATATATTTAAACAACCACTTCTCTTTGTAAACGTGAACTCCTTATAATAACGGTTGCCTTTAAGATATCACTTTAGAGATATACCATTGCTTGTATTTTTACTTGGTTTGTTTTTGTAAAATTTTGTTATTTTGTTTTTGGTGTAATAAAGTGTTTTTATTATTATTAAGACTAATGAAGCAGTACTGCAGTACTGTCGTAATTAATAAACAGATCCTTTAACGCAATTCGGCCCATCATACTGAGAAAATCTACGAAGATTCTTGTAAAGAATATTAGTCATGGAATAGTACCTAGTCGTATTGACGGCCTCCGTGGCGCAGTGGTATGCGCGGTAGATTTACAAAACGGAGGTCCTGGGTTCGATCCCCACCTGGGTCTATTGAGGTTTTCTTAATTGATCAGGTCTGGCTGGTGAGAGGCTTCAGCCGTGGCCACCCATTTTTTAATTACCACACTTTTACACACACACAATTACCACCCAACCGGCAAAGACCTACCGCCAAGCGATTTAGTGTTTTGGTACGATGTCGTGTAGAAGCCGAAAAGGGGTGTGGATATTCATCCTCCTCCTAACAAGTAACCTTCATTTGAGATTGTGATCAAGAGCTAGGCTTCTAAAGAATTTAAAAAAAAAAATCCTTTATCAAAGCTTAATTAATTACACAAGAAACTTTATAATCCAGTCATCGATTGAAAAACAATTGGGGCAGTCTCAGGTCATATTAATTAAATTACAGACTATAAATCAGGTCTATTATGCAAAATTCATTCACAGGCGCTATGAGAACAGCATTACGGCAAACGCCATATCAATAACAAGGCTTTATAATCGATTAAATGGGAAATGTATGGCGCCGCCAAAATATATGGCGCCATATGTCAACGTCGAACGGATACGACCAAGATGGGGCGAATCAATTTATCAATGCATTTTTATGTATTCGTTGAGGATTTTAAATTGCACAAGATACTTGGTGATATGCATAAATTTGTCATGATTACTTATTTCTTTATTATTAAAAAAAAAAAACTTAATGGGAAACTTCGGATCCGCTGGTAGATTATTATTGTAGGTAAATTTCTCAAAAAGAACGTGGCAGCGACGCGAAAAGAGCTTGGCAACTTCGTTCGTAACACTCCCGATGGTCCGCGCGAGCCGGGGGGCGTGTAGCGATGAATGAAAAACCCACGACTGATGCCCCTCACTTCCCCGCACGCACGATTTCACACCCGCGCAGTATTTCCCCCCCGTCGCCCGCATATCATGGGAGAATCATCAACGAACTTGCCAGAATATAATACATTGCTTTTTTTATGAAGTTTAACTAGTGTATGGGTAGATAGAGAGTTTATACGTATAGCCTTTTTTTTTTTATTCTTTACAAGTTAGCCCTTGACTACAATCTCACCTGATGGTAAGTGATGATGCAGTCTAAGATGGAAGCGGGCTAATTTGTTAGGAGAAGGATGAAAATCCACACCCCTTTCGGTTTCTACACGGCATCGTACCGGAACGCTACATCGCTTGGCGGTACGTCTTTGCCGATAGGGTAGTAACTAGCCACGGCCAAAGCCTCCCATCAGCCAGACCTGGACAAATTAAGAAAATCTCAATCTGCCCAGCCGGGGATCGAACCCAGGACCTCCGTCTTGTAAATCCACCGCGCATACCACTGCGCCACGGACGCCGTCAAAAGCCTATTTGAATTTATCAAATTGTTGGTTATAATTTAGTTTCTGCTTACCATAGTTGCATAATTATAATATCGTCAATATTTCCATGTAACTAAAATAATATACTACAACGTTAATATAATGTATAAATAATGTTTCATTTCATGAATCCGTTCAAGTTTTTAATTGTATAATCCGTCATCAACCCATATTCGGCTCACTGCTGAGCTCGAGTCTCCTCTCAGAATGAGAGGGGTTAGGCCAATAGTCTACCACGCTGGCCCAATGCGGATTGGCAGACATCACACACGCAGAGAATTAAGATAATTCTCTGGTATGCAGGTTTCCTCACGATGTTTTCCTTCACCGATTGAGACACGTGATATTTAATTTCTTAAAATGCACACAACTGAAAAGTTGGAGGTGCATGCCCCGGACCGGATTCGAACCCACACCCTCCAGAATCGGAGGCAGAGGTCATATCCACTGGGCTATCACGGGCTATAATTTATATACAATTTATATACAGTCATTATACAATTGTATAATGACTGTATTATATACACCTCCAGCAAACTGCATTGGACAATTGTTGTGGGTTTTAATTCTATAAATTTTCTAATAGGAGATAGTAGACCATTAAATTTTAAGCAAACATTCAAGTGATCTTATTATTTTCTCAATTTAACTGTAAAATAAATAAAAGTTATTAGAAAAATGAAACTTTCAGTAATATAGAAATGAAATAACAAATTACACTAATAGCGTCTGTGAAATGTCTCGTACCAATAAAAGTTTTAGTCGAATACTTACCGAAGAATTCCTCCGGTACTCAAATAAATCATTCCCATTAAGTGCGCAGTAGAAAGATTCCCGGAGCAAAGTAGACGGAAATTTTTAGGAAGAAATGCATCGCATTTTACTGCATGTTCGTAGTTTCCGTGAAAGGGTCGTATTGAGGCAAAGAATCTATTAATTAGACATTAACTGCCTCGTATTTTTTAATTAATCTCCTTTTCGAAAATGGATGAGGTAATGTTGTAATGAGGGTTCGAGTCCCAATTCGTGCTGAAATATTCAACTTTACTTTCTTCCAGTAATTTCTAGACAATGGCAAAACACCGCTGTGTCTCATTTAGCCTTCGGTCACAGTTATTATTAACATGTGATCGTAATTTGTTATAGTCAAACATTGTCATCTTAAGACCGCCAATCTACATTCGATCAGTGTGGTGGATAAGCCAAGATCTATGACATCTTTATTAACTCTTGTCACAGGAAAAAGGAGTAGAGTAGGAGAAAGGAGTAGAATAGAAGAAAAGAGTAGTATAGGAGTATATATATGCAGTCTGAAAAAGTAGTTCGTTCAGACAGTAAGCCCAAAAACATATTTCAAGCAACTTCAGCGCCACCTACCTTCCGAATTTAAATTCGTATGATAGTACGTACCTCATTGACATTAATTGTAGATGAGAATGACCTCTATTTTTATTTGAGAAAAAATTAAAATACAGGCTCGGAAATTCAAAAACTTTTTGATTTTCCGAGCCACTCCAAGGGTTGCTCCCTACCGATGGTTAAAAAATCTCAAGTCATGTAATTCTTTTACAAATCTTATATGTTTTTTTTCTACATTTACTGTACAATTAGAGTTAACTGACTCGTTGAACTGAGCCTAAATGCCTCTACATATGAGGCGTTTTGGCGGAGGCCAGCTTGCGCGTCTTACGCTCGAGTGAGTCCTCACTTCCCCACACGTACGATTTTACACCCGCACGTCTTACGCGCGAGTGAGTCCTCACTTCCCCGCACGTACGATTTTACACCCGCACGTCTTTCCCCTCGTCACCCGCATATCATTAGAGTGTCATCAAAGAACTTCTTGCCTTGCCTTGCTCTAGTATCTAGACTACGCGCGAATGACGCAAACGTAAAACGCCTCAGCAGGATAGGCTTACAGCAGAGGGCTTGGGTTTGATTTTCGATTAGAAAATATACAAGACGTTAGAGCGAAAACCTGTAATAGCCTAATAAACCTCATTTTATGAAGGCTGAGTCAGCCAATGCTCCTACTATAGGTAAGTATGGTAGTCGATAGCCAAGTATAAATACCAAGTTCAAGCCAAGTCTACATAGCTTGGTAAGAGTTATATAGATTTACATCTGAATTGTACTAGTAAGGACTAAAAAATTGCATACTTGGTTTCCTTGGACTAAAAAATTGCATACTTGGTTTCCTTTTAGGTGTATGTATAATTAACACTTAGGACGGATTTCTAAAAATTTTTCCCCATAAATTTTAAACCCAGGCACAGCCGCAGCAGAGTTGTCTCTAGATAAATGCGGAAGCTATTTCTCAGGTATGGGCCGGTAGAGAAAGGAATTTCAATCTTGTACATTTTCCTTCATTAACCGCGTCATTTAAAATATTTAAAACTAAAGTTTTCTAAAATTATATTTTCAAAGTGCTCCAAAACAATTTTGTTTTAAGTTAAACTGTTCAAGTCAAGACGAATTGTTTTTTTTTTATCTGTAGAACATTTTATATCTTCGTCGAAAGTGAAATACGAGATACGTCGCGCAAAGAGCCGATATTAATCAATCAACTGACAAACGCCTCGCGGAGGACTGGCGGTGAGTCAAATGGCGTTTAGGTAAAAAAAATAGTGGGAAAAACTTGCGAGAGACGAGAGTAAATAGGAAGAGAAATTTGCTGCGTCACTGACAACTAATAACGGTTTCGGTTGTTAGTAGCTACGTACATAAATGTTTTTTTTTTAAATTTGTAAAGATTTTCAGTATCGGTAATATTGTTTGAATCTGTAACGGTCACTATTAGATGCTAAGGAAAATGATCAGGATCGACGGTTTGACATATTTTTCCGAAGCACGGAGGTATAACACTGCTGATTTCCTTACTTAAAAAAAGGAAAAACAGAATTCTTTATTATCCGAATTAGATAGAAAAACTACAAGACCAATGAAGCAGTACTGCAGTACTGTTATAATTAATAAACAGATCCTTTACAAAACGGAGGTCCTGGGTTCAAAGGCCCCACCTGGGCCTATTGAGGTTTTCTTAATTGATCAGGTCTGGTTGGTGGGAGGCTTCAGCCGTGGCTAATTACCACCCAACCGGTAAAGACCTACCGCCAAGCGATTTAGTGTTCCGGTACGATGTCGTGTAGAAGCCGAAAAGGGGTGTGGATATTCATCCTCCTCCTAACAAGTAACCTTCAGGTGAGATTGTGATCAAGAGCTAGGCTTCTAAAGAATTTAAAAAAAAAATCCTTTATCAAAGCTTAATTAATTACACAAGAAACTTTATAATCCAGTCATCGATTGAAAAAAAATTGGGGCAGTCTCAGGTCATATTAATTAAATTACAGACTATAAATCAGGTCTATTATGCAAAATTCATTCACAGGCACTATGAGTGCAGCATTATGGCAAACGCCATATCAATAACAAGGCTTTATAATCGATTAAATGGGAAATGTATGGCGCCGCCAAAATATATGGCGCCATATGTCAACGTCGAACGGATACGACCAAGATGGGGCGAATCAATTTATCAATGCATTTTTATGTATTCGTTGAGGATTTTAAATTGCACAAGATACTTGGTGATATGCATAAATTTGTCATGATTACTTATTTCTTTATTATTAAAAAAAAAAAACTTAATGGGAAACTTCGGATCTGCTGGTAGATTATTATTGTAGGTAAATTTCTCTAAAAGAACGTTTTTCAGAAAAAGCGAAAAGAGCTTGGCAACTTCGTTCGTAACACTCCCGATGGTCCGCGCGAGCCGGGGGGCGTGTAGCGTTGAATGAAAAACCCACGACTGATGCACCTCACTTTCCCGCACGCACGATTTCACACCCGCGCAGTATTTCCCCCCGTCGCCCGCATATCATGGGAGAATCATCAACGAATTTGCCAGAATATAATACATTGCTTTTTTTATGAAGTTTAACTAGTGTATGGGTAGATAGAGAGTTTATACGTATAGCCTTTTTTTTTTATTCTTTACAAGTTAGCCCTTGACTACAATCTCACCTGATGGTAAGTGATGTTGCAGTTTAAGATGGAAGCGGGCTAATTTGTTAGGAGAAGGATGAAAATCCACACCCCTTTCGGTTTCTACACGGCATCGTACCGGAACGCTACATCGCTTGGCGGTACGTCTTTGCCGATAGGGTAGTAACTAGCCACGGCCAAAGCCTCCCATCAGCCAGACCTGGACAAATTAAGGAAATCTCAATCTGCCCAGCCGGGGATCGAACCCAGGACCTCCGTCTTGTAAATCCACCGCGCATACCACTGCGCCACGGAGGCCGTCAAAAGTCCTAGGAGAGCCTATTTAAATTTATCAAATTGTTGGTTATAATTTAGTTTCTGCTTACCATAGTTGCATAATTATAATATCGTCAATATTTCCATGTAACTAAAATAATATACTACAACGTTAATATAATGTATAAATAATGTTTCATTTCATGAATCCGTTCAAGTTTTTAATTGTATAATCCGTCATCAACCCATATTCGGCTCACTGCTGAGCTCGAGTCTCCTCTCAGAATGAGAGGGGTTAGGCCAATAGTCTACCACGCTGGCCCAATGCCGATTGGCATACATCACACACGCAGAGAATTAAGATAATTCTCTGGTATGCAGGTTTCCTCACGATGTTTTCCTTCACCGATTGAGACACGTGATATTTAATTTCTTAAAATGCACACAACTGAAAAGTTGGAGGTGCATGCCCCAGACCGGATTCGAACCCACACCCTCCAGAATCGGAGGCAGAGGTCATATCCACTGGGCTATCACGGGCTATAATTTATATACAATTTATATACAGTCATTATACAATTGTATAAAGACTGTATTATATACACCTCCAGCAAACTGCATTGGACAATTGTTGTGGGTTTTAATTCTATAAATTTTCTAATAGGAGATAGGAGACCATTAAATTTTAGGCAAACGTTCAAGTGATCTTATTATTTTCTCAAATTAACTGTAAAATAAATAAAAGTTATTAGAAAAATGAAACTTTCAGTAATATAGAAATGAAATAACAAATTACACTAATAGCGTCTGTGAAATGTCTCGTACCAATAAAAGTTTTAGTCGAATACTTACCGAAGAATTCCTCCGGTACTCAAATAAATCATTCCCATTAAGTGCGCAGTAGAAAGATTCCCGGAGCAAAATAGACGGAAATTTTTAGGAAGAAATGCATCGCATTTTACTGCATGTTCGTAGTTTCCGTGAAAGGGTGGTATTGAGGCAAAGAATCTATTAATTAGACATTAACTGCCTCGTATTTTTTAATTAATCTCCTTTTCGAAAATGGATGAGGTAATGTTGTAATGAGGGTTTGAGTCCCAATTCGTGCTGAAATATTCAACTTTACTTTCTTCCAGTAATTTCTAGACAATGGCGAAACACCGCTGTGTCTCATTTAGCCTTCGGTCACAGTCAATATTATTATTAACATGTGATCGTAATTTGTTATAGAGTCAAACATTGTCATCTTAAGACCGCCAATCTACATTCGATCAGTGTGGTGGATAAGTCATGCTCTATGGCATCTTTATTAACTCTTGTTATAGGAAAAAGGAGTAGAGTAGGAGAAAGGAGTAGAATAGAAGAAAAGAGTAGTATAGGAGTATATATATGCAGTCTGAAAAAGTAGTTCGTTCAGAGAGTAAGCCCAAAAACACATTTCAAGCAACTTCAGCGCCACCTACCTTCCGAATTTAAAGTCGTACGATAGTGACAATGACATTAATTGTAGATGAGAATATCCTCTATTTTTATTTGAGAAAAAATTAAAATAGAGGCTCAGAAATTCAAAACTTTTTGATTTTCTGAGCCACTCCAAGGGTTGCTCCCTCCCGATGGTTAAAAAATCTCGAGTCATGTAATTCTTTTACAAATCTTATATGTTTTTTTTTCTACATTTACTGTACAATTAGTGCGATAGTTGCAAATGACTCTTTCAATCGAAGTATTGAAATCAGTTTCATTTATTTAAAAAATTCGAGTATTTATTCTATTTAAATAGAATAAATAGTATACAAATAAATAGTGTAAAACATGAAGTAAATTGCAAACAGCAAATATAAAAACATGTTTCCGCATAGAGACACCTACACGATAGGTATGGAATCAAATAACAATACATAACTTACTCTTTGACGTTCACTTCATGCATTTTAATGAGGAGCATCCACACAAACATGGGACTGCATACGTTGGTAGTTTTTATTTGGAATGTTTTTCCGAAAAAAACCATTTTGAAAGAGGGCTTTGTGATACAGATGACATGCGAGCACGAAAGCTCGTTATATTCTTTGATATTTTTATTCAAATTGAAATAACGTTTCTGTTTTAGAAATTTTATAGGTTTCGCCAGTACGAGTAAATGGTCCTAACAATTTGTTTGTATTTAATAGATCTGAAAGTAAAATTCAAAAAAAATTTATTCCTATATCACTCCTAAAACTGTGACGTATGTAATTACACTTGTTAATCTAATACTATAAATAGGTACACCGTTTAAAGAACGAGACATAAAAAAAACATATTATGCTCAGAAAACATATAAACATCTTTTGCATTATGCAGTCTGGTAAAAATGTAAAGGGTTTTAGAATGTATTTACGAGAGAATGCAATTTAAATAGTTCACCTTTTATTTTCGCCAATTCGCGAAAAACGAATGACAATTGGACACTTCACCCGTCGATAGTTCAAATAAAAATGAATTCGTTCGACGAAATTGACTTAGGTACGATACACACTTATTCGTGGTACCTATTTTTTAAACTTTCGTCACAGAAAACATATGCTTTCGTGTCGTTTTGCGTGAAATTCAATTTCTTTTGCATAAGAATCTCCACGACACCGAAAACGACGAATGAAAGCTCCTGATGTTGCACTAATGTTTCAAATATTATTATGTGAGCCTGAATACATTTAATTTGAATTGTTTAGGAACACACTTGCCGATTCCACCATTATACTAGCTCTATGGTAGAATAAAATTGCATTGGAATACAAAGACTTTTCTGGTCAATACTTGCGCTAGGTTACAATAATGATTAAAGGACAGTAAAGTAAAATAGTTTAAAATTCAAAATTAATTTATTTCAATTAGGCTTAGTTTACAAGCACTTTCGAAACGTCAAGTTATGTCATCATTTTAATGGTGGTAAGTAAAGTCAAAAACTTAAAATTGAAGTTATGAGTTGAACCAAGGAAATTATTTCTTTTGTAACTCAAGATTGTTCATCATCAATCATCCTGTAGATTTATCATGAAAAAGTGGTTCTAAAAAGCTTCTAAGGTTTGACCCTTATAAAGCTCGCACGACGTCTTTACTTAGTATTATGAAGCTACCTTTAGCTTTCTAATACTAAGTAATAATAATTTTGAGTGTTTGTTGGGTTAAACACTAATCACAGGAACGGATGGTTTAAATTTAAAAATATTTTCTGTTTACGATATTCCATGTATGACCGATATTATATCACCACACTACGATAAATAGGTAATCAATTAAAATTATGTCAAAATCGGGTAACCTTCATGTTCATATTAACTTTTTCATGTCCATATTAACGGATGAAGTCGCTAGCCCCTGTTCGAAGAATTGAATTAAATCACTTTTCAGAAAATAATAGCCCATTATTAAAGGCACTGCCTCGCATACTTATTAGTCTAATCTTAATAACGCACGAATAGTTGTGGCTCGGTCCTGAACTCAGTAAAAGTCTAGAACTTTTATTTTCACTTTCACGTACAGGTGAAAACACTGACATAGTTTTCCTTGTTCAAATTATAAAAGACATTCCACGGCAGGCATCTACAAAAGAACCAGTTTAGTTTATCGTAGGAATACGAAATGGTAGTTACAATAAAGCTAACTAATATGATAATAAGAAATGGTAGTTGTTAGGCCTTGTTTATAAACATGCATTAAGATTTAACCCTCAAATTTCTTCAAAGTAAAGTGAAATTTATACAGTAGTGATTCATCTTCATCATCATCATCATCATATCAGCCGATGGACGTCCGCTGCAGGACATAGGCCTTTTGTAGGGTCTTCCAAACATCACGATACTGAGCCACCTGCATCCAGCGAATCCATGCGACTCGCTTGATGTCATCAGTCCACCTGGTGGGTCGACCAACACTGCGCTTTCTAGTGCGGGGTCGCCATTCCAGCACTTTGGGACCCCAACGTCCCAAATTTTTGTGGGCTTTTTCAATTATAGAACTAGAAGAATTTTAAAATCAGCACTGACAAAAATAAATCTCTGCAAAGAAGCAACTTTTGATGCTGATTTAAAAATCTTTTTGTTGCAACAAAAGTTGGAAAGTTTGTAAACGGATTAGATTCATGGATTGATGAAAGAGAGATAAAACTAACTTGACTGCAAAGTTAAATTTTAGTTACTTTTTTCGGTAAATGGCGAATATAATGACTGTCTAACATAATAAAATATCAATGCAATATTTTATTTACATATAGTCAGACTTCCATTCTAAAATATAAAACATCAGACATCACATAGATCAGACATCAGACATAGATCGATTTTATTTTAAAATGAGATCCCTTAGGTTGATACTTATAAAAAAATAATGTAGAAACAAGTTAATGGCATATTTTTATTATTTACACGCACTTCTAAAGAAATTGCGCTTATAAAACATTCTCATGCAAAATTACAAAACTTTTCCTTTTTGTTGTCGGCTAACATCACGAACTTTATACACGAAATGAATTTGATATAATACGGAAGCAAAAAGCAATTTAAAGTCCTGTGCCAAGCAGCACTTTAGCGGTACGAATATTTTACGAGTACGACATTGATATGACTTGTAAGCTTTTTGTGATGAAAACCATAAATAAATGAGATTTATTTAATTAGGTAAACAGTTTTTTTTATATAGATCACACAACGGAGTCTAGCATGCGACCATCGACATATTTCGTGGAGAGAAACAGAGAAATGTCGACCTGTCCCAGTCCCATCTCTTTCGTCCTAACTCTATAAAAGAAATATTGATATTTCCGGGTATTGGTTTTTATTTGTCTATTTATGTTCATGAGATGTGTCACGTGCCCACTAATGGGAATACGAAATTGTACTTACATTAAAGCTTGTACTATAAGACCTTGTTTAGAAACATGGATTAAGATATACTTAACCTCAAATTTCTGCAAAGTAAAGTGAAATTTAAACAGTAGTGATTAGGTCCACTTTATTTTGTTGCGCGGGTATTGGTTAATATTGTGTGTCTATTTATCTTCACGAGATATGTAATTTCACATGACGTGCCCTCTGATAGTAATTGGTAGTTGTGGAACAAGGTATAATGGGCTTACCAAGAAGGTATGCCTATTCATTATTGTCTTAAAGATTCCCAGGTAGTAAGAATTAGGAAACAGACTTCTGGACTGACTTCCATACCCTGGCTATGTGCTGTGCCTAAGTTCTAGGGATGTCAAAAACGAGGGGTAGAAACATAGTTTAAATTATGGAAGTCATGGTTCATGAATAACTTTTATCGGAAATTAGGTATATTACATCACATCATCATGATCAAAATCGCTATTATCTTCGTTTTTAACTAGAAACTTAAGAATTATTTAATTTATGTCAAATCATACCAGCATCAAACAAAAAAGTTGCGATGCCACAGCACAGACAAACAGACAGAAAGGTCATCCTCCTTTTTAAGTCATCGGAAACAAAGGCATATATTATACAAAATGCTCAATATTAATTATTCAGAAATGTGGCTACTAATGAAAAAAATCTGTAGTTTACTCTTAGTTCAGTATTGCACCAAACCGCATAGAAAAGCAAACTTCCATAAAATTACAAAACCTAGTCTTTTTGGTATCGGCTAAAAGTCCGGCCATGGTATGGATTTTATAGGCAAAAGTTTATAGGAATTCGAAATATTTTAATAGCTTTGTTCGGTCTCGTTGCAGCAAAATGCTTGCACTAAAATGCGTTTTATACGTTTTATTTGCTGAACAACAATTATTATTGTCGTTGTTATTACCATCATAATCATCACCAGGGCTTTTATTATTTCATCTCATTGCATTATCAACCAATATTCGAATTTTTAGAGAAGTTAGGCCATTAGTCCACCACGCTGGCCCAATGCGGATTGGCAGACTTCACACATGCAGAGAATTAAGAAAATTCTCTGGTATGCAGGTTTCCTCACGATGTTTTTCCTTGACTGTTCGAGACACGTGACATTTATTTTTTTAAAATGCACACAACTGAAGAGTTGGAGGTGCATGGCCTGGATCGGATTCGAACCAACACCCTCTGGAATCCGAGGCAGAGGTTATATCCACTGGGTTATCACGGCCTACTACGTTGTCTAATTTTTATTTTCTTGTACGTTGTTGATATGATGATACATGACTAAAACAGAGTCTGTTTTAATCTCCAAAAAAGTACTAAGCTTTACATAGCTGTTAAAAAATATAATATATTCTTATACCTTAGATAATTATAATTAATATCACTTGGTCTTTTTTTAAATATTCCTATTCCAATTATTTCTTCACTATAGTTCTCTAATCTGGATAGGTAGATTTATCACCAATTTGAGGGTAGTTATGAAAAAGCTACCTTACTGGTCGAATGCGAGCGTCCAGACATTGAGACCTGTTAGCACGACACGGGCGGGGCTCGTACGCAGTATTTTGTTTGCGTTCGGCACTTTGACTTCTCGAATTAATTTGAAGACAACTTGCTATTACCGAGGCCGAGGCTCAGTGCAAGTGTCTGAGAAAACATTGTCAAGGTGTCCTGCCGAGAAAGCTGTGTGCTGGCGGCTAGGCGGGTTTTCAGCATTGAAAGGTAGGTGGTTTGCTCTTGATTGCCTTCGTTTCAATAGTGAAAACCTACCCTAAATAAGTGAAGGAAACTATCGAATTCCCTAACAAGCTACAGTCCAAAGATAATAGAAATTAAGTCACAATAGCTCACCGGTAAGAGCGGTCGGACTCGTCGGAGTATCCGATCCAAACTGGATCCAGTTTGGATAGTGCTGCGTTGCAAGAACCAGCTCATGAGTAAGGGCCCCGTATGGGATCGAAATTAGGCCGTGTTATATAATAAATTAATACGAGTAGTTAGTTTCAATTCTAAAAAGGCATTAGGTAATATACATCAAAAGTTTCAACATAAATAAATAATAGACCGCGAATACGAACTTACATCATTTAAAGCTTTTCAGTACATTTAGTATCAAGTTACCTCTCCATAACTACTCCAATTCCCCGTTCCCATTTAAAAGTTGTTTAATATCGTGTTCTCAAACAAATAAATAGACTCCCCCAAAGCTCTGCAATTATACGATATATTTATGCGCTAGGGAAAAATTAAAACTGAAATCTTCACCAGCAATTATCTATTCCGTAGATAAACATCGTTATTAAAATAAACACTGCATTTTAAAACCAACTCCACTGAGCGAATGCTTTGCTTTAATGCTCCATAAACAGTTCTGTGTTCATGTCAATCACGGCTCGATGAAATCGTACCATTTAATATGGATGAGTAGCGGCGATAATGTTGTGCTAGTGTATTTTGTGAATGCTCTAACACGTTTTAGCAAAGTATTTGTACAATACATATACTATAGGCATTCTGTCGAAAAATTAGGCGTATTCATCAATCATCAACGAAAAGCTGAATGTTGGACATGACGTGGAGAGAGCCTATAAAAGCTTAACTTCAAATTCTAGATCAAGATTTCCTATGTGCATTTTTCACCATCTTGAAAAAGGGTTGAGTTAATTTTTTTACTGTTACTTGGTTCTCCCTTCAATATTTTTTGTGGCACTTTATAAGCTCTATAATTATATAAAGGTGCTCTACATTTTTCATCGTTATTGCTGATCGAAACATTTAATGTGACTGGACTAAAAACTAACTACAGATTTGTATATGTAATATTATGTATATTTGACTTCCACCAATAATAAGGTAGCCAAGTTAAGAATGTGGTTAAGCAGGTTTCAAGGAACCAGACCATTGACTGTCTATGATATTAAGGAGATTAATAATAACAACTTCATAACCAATATACCTATTATAGTGCTAGTCGATCGGTCAGTGCAGTCCAATAGTTGTTGATATTACTGTTCCACATGACGATAATCTGATTAAAGCCAAATAGGAAAAAGTATCACAACACTTGGACCTCGCTCACGAGATTACTGCCATGTGGAAAGTTGAATCAACTATTATTGTTACGATAGTTGTTTCAGTCAATGGTCTTATAGCGAAAAGCTTCGACCAACGCCTTAAGAAGCTTTCACATAAATTTTGGATCAAGAGTCGGATTCAGAAGGCAGTGATTCTTGAGACGGCTCGTATTGTGAGGAGGTTCTTCAGTCTGGAGCCCTGATAGCCGGTTGCTTGGGCACTCAAATGTCCCGCAGCGGGAGGGTTAAATATTTTATTATAAAGCTTTAATAGTATTTTTTACATTACATAACATTGTTAAAATTAAAAAAAGGAATAACTAATAAATAAATGAGAGAAGAAAACATCTTTATCAAAAACAAAACCACTTTACCGAATGTTACTTTTTATGAAAGTTCTATCCGGTAAACGTTTCGGTCATCAAAATAGAATCAAGATTGAGTTTACCCTGAGCATATTATTCCTGCTTTTTCTTTAGTGCGTAAGGGATTTGCGAATATATTGCAATGGGGTGAAACTTTTATGAATTATTTGCTTGTTGTCCGGAAAACCTCTTTATCATAAAGTTAATATCGAATGATTTCATATAAGAAATCTTTACTCATCAAAATATATATAACTCAAAGGTGACTGACTGACTGACTGACATAGTGATCTATCAACGCACAGCACAAACCACAGGACAGGTAGATGTTATGACGTAGACATCCGATAAGAAAGGAGTTTGATCAATTCTAATAAATATAGATTTTACTCTGGATTAACACATAGACTACTTTTCATCCCGGATAAATCCATGGTTTCCGCGGGATTTGTGAAAAACTGAATTCTACGCGGACGAAGTCGCGGGCGCCCGCAAGTTACTTATATTATAAAGCGGTAAGTTTGTGAGACTGTAGGTGTAATCTCTGGATCTACTGAACTGATTTTGAAATGTCGCCTGATGTCGTCAGTCCACCTGGTGGGGGGTCGACCAACACTGCGTTTTCTAGTGCGGGGTCGTCATACCAGCACCTTGGGACTCCAACGTCCTTTGGTTCTTCGAACTATGTGCCCGACCCATTGCCACTTCAGGTTCGCGACACGTTAAGCTAATTATAGTCTATAAATTAATTTTAATCTATAAAAATTTCCGCAAAACATATCTTTGTTTTATATTTAATTGATATTCTATATAGAATACCCATTTTATAAAACATAACTTGAAATTTGTCACTCTAACAAAATTAAATTAAAAATAAATTTGTATTAAAATTTCCTATTTTTCGGAAGTCGTACACTATTTTTTTTATTTTTCTGGAAAAATGTTTCGATAAAATCTATTGAAATATTATAAAATCCCATAAAGCAAGTTTGGCCTATCAGATCCGATTCATCCAGTTCGCAGAGTTAGCCGCTTACAAAGAGGCAAAGTTTTGTAATTTAGGTTTAGAAGTTTGCTTGTTAGTGGAGTTTCGTTGACACTGCGGACAAATGAAGCGACAGCCGATAGGGGTTAAAAATATTGGAATTATGTGGAACTCGATAATGATAGCTGGAAACTTTCGTTGAACTTTCTACGGATTTTACATTTTAAGGTCGGCAATACCTAAAAATCCTTGAACAAAGTTACACCAACAGTCTTAATTATCAGACTGCCAAAAAGATTTTCCCCACCTGTACGAGTATGTACCTATTTGTAACGTCAATGGGGTTTTTAAGATCTATAATTAAATCTACAAATGTTGTTGTAAAATTATATATGCCTTTAGTCTTTATACCAGCATCATCTTTAACTCCCTCTGTACGTTGGATTTTAAAACTACGCAACGGATTTTAATGCACATTTACATCAATAGAATGATTCAAGAGGAAAGTATCATCATCATCATCATTATCAACCCATATTTGGCTCCTACTGAGCTCGAGTCTCCTCTCAGAATGTGAGGGGTTAGGTCAATAGTCTACCACGCTGGCCCAATGCGGATTGGCAGACTTTACACAAGCTGAGAATTGAGAAAATTCTCTGGTAAGCAGATTTCCTCACGATGTATTTCCTTCGCCGTTTGAGACAAGTGATATTTCCTTAAATGCACTAAATACTTTATTATGCTATATGTATTGTATTTACTCGAAGAAATTAGATTGTTTTTATCATAACACTAAAAATACTATTAGATGATAATAATTTCCAAAATGTAATGATAGATCTGGCAGCGTCAGGAACTCCTAAAATTAAACAAGATAATATAAACGTATGGGTATAAATAAATACCCCAGAAAACTACAACAACTTATTTTATTTGTTGCTTAAGTATACAAGTGGGTACTTTAGTACAAAATATCTATTTGAATCCGGCGTAAGCTTTCGCGTAAAATTCCTCTGAAATAAATAGGCACTAAAATGTAATGTACAACGTAATTACTATCCTAATACCTATTGTTTGTTCGCAGATGCTCTCCTAGTCTACAATACAAGGCCCTCCATTGTAGAATCCCATACGCATGGAAATTTAACTAATAGGTAAGTTCATTTTCAACCTTAAGGTCCATACACTAAAGATGCTTTTACATTGTTAAAGCTTAGAATATCCCTCGTCCATTCACACACATTTAGAAAGGTTAGATTTTCAGTCTTAAGTTCATGGCTTTAAAGGTGTTTTTCATTTGCAATTATATTCAGGCCGCAAAATGTCACCGAATTTAACAAAAGAAGTACTATCCTCGTCCAAACAAATTTGCATTTTATTTAAATACGATAAAGTTGTTTTTCCATTGCCGCGTATAATAGTTTCGATATAATAATGACTGTGTTACAGAATAGAGGTTGCATGTAAAGGAATTTGCTGGATTTTTTTAATGAAATGTTTGCTTTCATATCCCTGGGTACATTATTATTGAAGTATGCTACTATCTAGTTATTTTAACCCAGTTTTATGTAAACAATGTATTTTTTTATTATTATATTATAAACAAGACTTGAGGTAAATAAAGCATTAAAAGCATCATTGTTGGCTGTAATAAATATTACGGTACATTCACATTACAAACAAATAAAAACTTCATTAAATGAAAGAACTTTATTTATTTAATACTAGCAACGACTTTAAGTACGCACAAGTTACACTTTAAATTATTATCACAAAATTTAAAAATTCATTCACAAATAAATCTCGTAACGAACTCCGCGTCGCAATATTATGTGAAAGAAGAAGAAGATTCACAAATTCATTCACAACCTTTCCTCTTTTTGAGACAAAGGAGGGGAAATCATAGGGGTCCAATTTGAAAAACATGGCTAATTTCATTAAAAAGTACATGATCATTTGATTGATAATATAATTTTAGCATCGCACAGCAAGACACCGGGTCGATTTCCATTTCTATGTTATTGACATCCCCAGTACTCGTATATGAAGAGATTTGCTTCTTCGTTTCTTATTCGCATGGCAGGGTATGGAACTCTCTCCTGAAGTCAGTGTATCCTAAGCCTTACAACCTGGGCATCTGTAAGAAGAGATTGAATAGGCATCTTCTAAGCAAGCGCGTACCACCTTAGGCCACATCAACACTTACCATCAGGTGAGATCATGGTCAAGCCCGAACTTATCCTATGCTACTAAATATTATAAACGCGAAAGTTTGTATGGATGTTAGGATGTATGTTTGTTTGGATGTTTGTTACTCTTTAACGCGGTTACTACTGAAGCGATTAGACTAAAATTTAAAATGGAAATAGATTTTACTCTGGATTAACACATATTGAGATATAGGTATTGAGATATACTATAGCCTGGATTAACACATAGGCTTCTTTTTATCCCGGAAAAATCCATGATTCCCGAGGGATTTGTGAAAAACTAAATTCCGCGAGAGAGGTCGCGGGCATCCGCTAGTTCAATATAAAAAAAATATATATTTTCACCTGAGTTTCAATTCAATTCGTTCTTACTTCTTGAATAACAAAATATCTCTAACAGAATCGATATTACATCAATTGATGTAATCGATAAACAATAAATTCTGTTGGACCTTTGACAACGAACATATACGAGCTCGACTTCACAACTGGCGAGCATGGCTTAAGGTTCACGCCACATTTTAATAAAACCCATCCATCAGATCAGAACTACTATAAATTGTTCTACTACTACGCAGAAAGTTCAAAGGATTCGAGGTCAAATTATGCATTTTTACGGCATTGTAGAAATCCGCAGCATAGTCAATTTATTTACCTTAAATTTTACCTTCACTGCCTATTATCGGTATGTGCAGTCTAAATGAAAACTTAAAAGTCGGCGTTAAGTGAGTTAAAACACTGCGAAATTGTATTTAAATTTAGTTTTTGAGTTAGCTTTAATAGACAGATTTTAGTTTTAAAAAAAATAATAATGTTTTTGAATATTCCTTTAACTCTATTGATTTACATATGTTTAACAGGCGCAGGAATACATAATGTATACGTTCTTAGGGACCATAGTGCTCTAGTAGGCCATCTGCTTGTTTTGTGCACTATTACCAAAAAACCGGCCAAGTGCGTGTCGGGCTTTAAATGTAAGGGAGGTCTTACTCTAAAAAATTTTTTTTTCAAGATTTTATTACGAAAATAACTCATGCTAATTTACAGCTTTCTAGTAGTAATAGTCAATCGCGGACAGACGGACATGGTGAAACTGTAAGGGTTTCTTGTGGACTACGGAACCCTAAAAATTAAATTAAAAACAGGGCCAAAGGGATTTAGTTCATAGATAACTACAATAAAATGTGCCGCTGGCTCAATCCTGCAGACGATACGATAGTACGAGTAGGTACATAAGCCGATTGGAAAAACTTGCAAACTCCACTCCGTCGGTTAATAGGATTTACTCTACAAAGATGTGATTCCTCTCAAATACTTGTTTTCCTAACGTAAATACTGATGGTTTCTTTTCAAATCCGATTCCTACGGTTGAAAGACGTTTGTACCCTTTTACGTATCTATGTTCTTCTGTAGCATACGAGTATAAAGATTACCTTTTGCTTTGCTTTTAATTAATTACTTAATACTGCAGTTTAGAACAGTTTTTTTTCTGGTTTGGATTTTCAAAAAAACAAAACTGTTTATAATAAAATAAAAGCTTTTATGTTTATGAAAGTTTACACAAAATACGTCAATACTAAAATTATTTGTCTTTCGGTTTTTTATAGTTAATCTTCAAGATTATTTTTTACTGGCAGGCAGTATTTGGTCTAGAGTTTCCACCATGAAATCATGCATAATGTCCGAATAAATGGTCACTTTTAATTAAAATTACCTCGAATTCTGAAAATTGTGCTTTGAAATACCAGTCGGAAGCTTAAAAACAAGTGTCAAAATACTTGTTGTTTTACCCATTCGATCTATGAATATACAAGTCAAAGGTATCGTGATCTCCTACGAAGGAGAACAGCAAAGACTTTCTATAACAGGGCATTGTTAGATATACATTCTCGTTGTTACGGATACATTCTTATTGCTACGGATACATTCTCGTTGTTACGGATACATACTCGTTGTTACGGATACACTCCCGTTATAAGTGATGTACATCTACTGTCCTTGCAACAACTCGTTAAAAAGAACATTATTGTATTAGCTACTACTTAACTAGATATTATATTGTATCTAGTTTGGTAGTTTATGTAAGAATTTCATTGCAGCAAGCTGTAACTGTAAGATTTAAATATTTATTATTTTTTTTACAGATTCCTAAATATGGGCAGCTCACTGTTTACAGGTAAGTTTTTTATCTTACTTACAGGTTGTTTTAAAAGAAACTTCATTGAAACTTTAACTAACATGAAAGTTGTATAAAATATAGATAATATTAAATGCAATAAATATTATGGTTACTGTGCTGAAACTAAATTAACAAAATTATCACAAATTTTATTAATATGATATTAATTAATTGTAATAATGGTAATTGGTAGCTCTGATTAACTATCTCTAACGAGACTGGCTGACTGACATTTATAATTGCCCAGCTGATAGGTACTACATAGAAATAATAGCAGTACTACCTTAGGTGTCATAAAAATGATAGGATTATTGGGAATTTATATTTCAAGTGGAGATGGAGAACTTTATATTGACTTTTCTTTGAAGATAGAACGTTCAGGGTTTCCAAAAAAAACACAGAAAAAAATGGAGGTATCTGCCAGTAAATGTATTATATGCCAGTAAAGGTATTATAATAGTCCAGGATCCGTAGAACATTTTGTACAACTGATTACTATCAAGTTAATTTGTCGAAAGTAGCTTCACCTCGATGAAACGATCAACCTATTTTGATTTACGAAAATTCTTAATTCTGGTAGCTAACAGAGTTACCAGAAAATAAAAATTTCTGAGCGTCAGAACGAGATAATGTACCACGCAATTAGTATGACATTGTAGCTGTTAAGTTGTAAAACTATTATTTGAGCAACAGTATAAGAAACACAATGTTCTACAAATGGCGTGGTACATTTTTATTTTTTATTCTTTACAAGTTAACCCTTGATTACAATCTCACCTGATGGTAAGTGATGATGCAATCTAAGATGGAAGCGGGCTAATTTGTTAGGAGTAGGATTAAAATTCACACCCCTATCGGTTTCTACACGACATCGTACCGGAACGCTAAATTGCTTGGCGATACGTCTTTGTCGGTACATTAAGAATTTTTCTTAAATAAAAAAGTTGACCATCTCATCGAGATGAAGCTACTACCTTGATAGTAATCAGTTGTAAAAAAATGTTTTACGGATCCCTGACTATAATACTGGGTAGTGCGCAAAAACAAATTTCATTTCGAAAATGCAAACGTGCAACCAGCATACAATTCACCTGGAGTGCAAACTGGTTGGCGTGCTTTTTCACCCCGAAAATTTAATATTCAATTCGTAAGATGCATTCCCCGTATAGAAGAAGACTGGTATCTCCACATTTTCCTACAGTGCCACTTTCTTATAATAAACAAAAGGTAAAGAATTTTTCATTTCACTTCGAGGCTTTGAGAAATAAAATTGAAAAGCAAATCATCGTTAGCTTTCTTCTATATTGGCTTTTCTTTCGTTATGTAAATTAAAAAATTTAGGAAAAGAATATTTTCCTTGTTTCCTTGGAAGGAAAATTTTCATTATAATTTTCTAGATGCCTTTTTGCTAAAGGAATATAAATTGACTTTTTTAGATAATAATAATAAAATAATCAAAGTCATGAATAATATTTGCAAGTTGAAAAGTAAGTATCGATTTTAATTTAATTTATTATTATTATAAATTGAAGATTTAGTATAGAGTTTTTGAGTAAATAATTATTATGTACATTAAAAACTCATTTAGTGTTTGTAGCATAAACCTACTTAAATGTTCCTCTAGAGCAAATACCCGGTTTTCACGACATGTGAATATAATATGATTAGAAATAATATTAGTCAAACGTAGTAAAAACATGCAAAATATCGAGTTACATTCATTTTTGACTATATTCCAGCCGACAAAGTGTTTGAAATAAATAAAAAAAATTATCATACAAAAATATTTTACTTACCTAGGCTTTTTCTTATTATTTAATTTTTGTGTTTTAAAGGGTTAATAATAATTAACAAAAGAATTTAAAATGGGTAAACTGCCTTGGTTATGCTCTGATATCGATGTTTTGACATTTAAAAAAAACGTAACTACGATTTATTTCGAGTTATAAAGACAAAGACAGTAGATAAGCCAAATAAGTTTCAAAGTTAGGCACTAAACACAACACTTTACAAAAGCCGGCTGTTTAAACTGGGCTTTAAGAGGTCGATGTTTTCTTTGCCCCGACTTCAGTAGATTCTTTTAGTGAAGTAATAAAACAATTTTAGGGAAGTATCTACTACTTTCAAACTTGTTTTTGTCATCAAGCAGCATTGCTATATGCTATTGTCAAATTAAAGTTACAAATTAAAAGGTATTCCTATAATTGTACGAGTCGCAAAGCTACGAGAATAGTGGCAATGGGCGGGGCACATAGTTCAAAGAGCCGATGGTCGTCGAAGTCCTAAGGTGCTGGAAAGACTCCAAACCAAAAAACAGCGTGCTGGTCGACTGAAGAGAAACGTGGACCGACGATATCAAGCGAGTTACATAGGGAGCCGCTGGATACTGACGGCTGAAGACTGTGGTGTTGGGAAGTCCTTAATTGAGGCCTATGTCCAGCAGTAGACGTCCGTTAACTGGTAAGGATGATGATGATCGAATTTATCATTCCTGTGTACCTATAACAACATCAGGTACAATACAATGACGCGTATCGTATCCTGATGAAGTTGCCGCAGTACTGCAGCGCGTCGGGCATGTTCGCAATGGCCAGAGTACTTCGATTGCGAATCGCAAATTTCTGGTACCGTTTGCGATCCTCGAACAATGAGATTTTCACCACGCTGGCTGAGTGTCTGGATTGCTCAATCTACAGGCATTGGCTTTCAGTGCACCAGGAGCCTAATAGAAAGTAGCAGAACATACGAGTATGTATAGATACGGATACCTATACTAGTAAGATATTGAAATTAGTGTAATGTTAATTTTAATTACTATTTTTGTATTATTATGTTTGTTTTACACTGGGTTTTTACTTTTAAATAAAATATTATTATTAATATTATAACTAAAATATACTTACCTATAGGTAAAGCTACGACTACATGATAGTATTGAAACTTAGGGATAGTGTTAAACTTATACATCGTTAAGATCAGGGATCAAACGAACTTAGTTACGACTCTCAGGAGATATAGGTAGGTTAAGCTCATTCAAATTTAGTAGCTGCTCCTAAATATGAATAGGTTTAGTTTGGTTTAGTTCACTTGCGGTACAATATACATAATACAGAACTCATAAATACAACAGGGACCACGTTTTAAATTGCTACTTCAATTGAATTGAATTTCGTCTTGCAAATAAGTTAAGAAAGTGAGCCAGTTCATATCTATTCATATTATAAAACAAAGTCGCCCACCGAAAGAACTAGAACTCAACTCAACTAAACTCAAAGACTAAAGAATTATTTTCAGGCGGTTTTCACAGTGTCTTAAGATAAACGGTCGGTTTGAATGTGATTATGAATAAGCCACATGATGGTATATATTTTTTTATTTTATTCTTTACAACCTAGCCCTTGACTATCGTACGTCTTTGCCGGTAGGGTGGTGACTAGCCACGGCCGAAGCCTCCCACCAGCCAGACCTGGACCAATTAAGAAAACCTCGATCGACCCAGCCGAGGATCGAATGAATCGTACATCGATTTCCTCGCGGATGATGTCGCGGTCATCAGCTAGTTATAGAAATACCTACCTAGTGAAATTTAGTTTTTCACAAATCCACAAAAAAGTATGTGTTTATCCAGAGAAAATCTATTTCTATTCCAAATTTCAGCCAAATCACTTCAATAGCCGCAACGTAAAGGAATAACAAACACACACTAACACAGAAACTTTCGCCTTTATAATATTAGTGTGATGTGATTAGTGTGATTTTACTATAAATATTACAACCATTAAAATGCGAAGCGTAGTTTCATACACACATATATAATATTTCCCACGTCCCAGTGTGCTAATGGTTTTGCAGTTTAAATACACCGCGTTCCAACAATTTATTGGTGTTAAACTTAACGTCCCGGAATTGTTACTCTAACCATTTATACGGGCTACTCAATAATTTGACGGCCTCCGTAGCGCAGTGGTATGCGCGGTGGACTTACAAGACGGACGGTCCTGGGTTCGATCCCCGGATGGGCCGGTTTGTTTTTCTCTTTTCAGTTCATTACGCTTAAGCAATCGGGTTTTTTGATTTTATAATGAAAATTTTTTACCGACCACATTCCTAAGCACGCTTCAGACTTGACGGTAAATTGGATAGTGTATGACTGGCGTTATGTGTGCTTAAAAGTAGGTACCAACATGTTTCAGTCCAAAGCGATGAATCGTTGCAGTTCCAAAGTTTTATCTTATTTCGCCACTAGCCGACGCCAGCGACTTCGTCCGCGTGAAACTCGATGTAAACTTTCAACTACCCCTATCCTACCCCTACCCTACCCCTAGCCTACCCCTACCTACCCCTACCATACTTTTCTGGTTGATTTTTTACACCTTGTGTCCGAAAAACCCAAATACCTTACGGAACCCTATTTATTTCCAAAATAAAATTTAGCCTATGTTACTTGTGGATAATGTAGCTTTCGAATAGTGAAAGAATTTTTAAAATCGGTCCAGTAGTTTTCGAGCCTATTCATTACAATGAAACAAACGAACAAACATACAAACAAAGTTTTCCTCTTTATAATATTAGTATAGATAACATTTGTTATAACGTAATACTATAAAGAAGACTGATTGTGTTTAATATTTGGTACGTTTGACTAATAAATCAGCGGTTTACTGATCTGTTTGCTGCTTGATGGTGTAATATCTCGCACATATAGCATGCACGTTATAGCCGCTTTGGGTTGGGCTTACAGATTTAATGTGCAGCATTTGTTGAATAGACTAACGTCTACTAACATTTGTTCGTCTTCGTTATCAACCTATATTCGGCTCACTACTGAGCTCGAGTCTTCTCTCAGAATGAGAGGGGTTAGGCCAATAGCTTACCACGCTGGTCCAATGCGGATTGGCAGACTTCACACACGCAGAGAATTAAGAGAATTCTCTGGTATGCAGGTTTCCTCACGATGTTTTCCTTCACCGTTTGAGACACGTGATATTTATTTTTTTAAAATGCACACAAATTAAAAGTTGGAAGTGCATGCCCCGGACCGGATTCGAACTCACACCCTCCGGAATCGGAGACAGAGGTCATATCCACTGGGCTATCACGGTTCTGGGCTATTATTGACATTACTTTTCTAAAATTCATGTGCACAATGCATATTAAAATTCTTTTGGAAAACTTTGTATAATAAATCAAATAAAATTTATTTATTTTAACTTCTGTACAACCACTTTTGAAAAGTCAAGTCTATCTGTGACGAGAGATTAATGGTAGGCGTCCACTTATCCGCATCGTACGTATCGGACGCATCGCATCAAACGAATCGTATTATTTGTATTGAAAGTCACACAAATGCGTTCAATGATCCTCATCGTACGGATCGAATGTATCATAAAAATCGCCAACTGGGAACTTTCATCGAAAATGCTGATCTCTTGAGGATATCTGCTAGACTGCGCATTTCCTTACATACCTAGTATGTTTTCATAGTTAACACCGATTTAATATGCTATATATTATTATGGTGCTATATATAGTATTTAGATTTATCTAAATCAGTATTAGTAATCTTGGCTTACGTTCAGCATAAATTTCCGATTAAGCCACCGGCTTCGATCGGATTAGATAGTAAATTACGAACATTCAAACCTATAGGCACATATTGCAATGGTTTCTGTAATGTAATTAGAGATCTAGTAGTAATAAACTGTTTGAATTAGAAACTGTACCAATTAAATCTTTTAACGTAATAATCGGTGAACATACATAAAAAAAAATTCCGACGAATTTTGTGGCATTGTTTCTTAACTACTAAACTTATTGTATATATTTTTTTTTAATTATTAAATTAAAGGTTTTCATACAACATCGTATCGGAACGCTAAATCGCTTGGCGGTACGTCTATGCCGGTAGGGTGGTAATTGGCCACGGCTAAAGCCTCCCACCAGCCAGACCTGGATTAATTAAGAAAACTTCAATCGGCCTAGCCGGGGATCGAACCCAAGACCTCCAGGATATTTGAATCACTGACGTGATAGAAATGGTTTTTACTTTGTCGGCATGTACACTGTCGTGATGTAACCATGTCTTAATCATATCCTACGATGACGTATCATATTATGTGTGACTATGGTAGATAATAAGCACTTTTTAAAAGTTAAGTTAGTTAGTAATTTTTGAAAAAAAGATTAATTCGAGGTTTAGATGGCAGTTGGTCATTTAAAAAAAAATGCACATATTACATTGATTACTATTTACAATTTGACAGTTCTACGAGTATTTTTTGTGCAGAAAAAAGTAGAACTATGAATTTTTGTCATTTATAAGAATAGCTTTTGTCACCATTGCTGATTTTGCTTTCATGTTTTAGTTCAACCAATATATTAAACGACATTGTTGTTATAAAGAAAGCCTATTTATTCAATTCCTATTTAATTAATTTATATACATTATTAGTGTCTCTGGTAAATAAATTTTTAATACAAAGTCCCAAATATGTACTTACAGAGGTTGAATATTTTTATGTAATGGTCTCATTAATTGAAAAATCATCGAAGTCAGTGAAGTGCTCCTTTAATAATGAAAATGTTCATAAAACAATATTTATAATATCCAGGTCGATGCTTTTGGTGGCCCGCTTGCATTCACAAGTTCGTTTATTTAAATTAAATAAAAGGAAATGTAAAATATGAGAGCATGATTAATTTTAATTAAATCTAAAAATATTTATTCTGTTATACTGGACTGAGAGACTGAGAGAACCAGACTTACCTCATTTAATGAAGACTAAAAGTTTTTCATGGTTCTACTAAAAGTACGGAAGCCAATTAAAATAAAATATATATATATACATATATATATGGAGTTTATAGATTGTGTGTGGTGGCATTCAATTATAAATAAAACATATTTATTTTACAGCATAAAATCATGAAATCATGCACGAGTAAAAGCAACAGACTGGTTTTTTTGTTGTATAACCTTACCTCTTAACCTTATTACCACGTCTTCTTCTCGGACCAAGGCTCTTGGAACCCTCGTAACTTTAAGTTTAAGTTTTCGACCAATTATTATCACCATTAACTAATATTATTATTACCTGACGTTTCGAAAGTACTTGTAAACTAAGTTTAATTGAAATAAATGAACTTTGATTTTGACTTTGACTTTTGACAAATAATGAGGTATGTCTGACTCTTGCAGGCTCTCATCCTACACACGAATGTGTCACGTTAAATGAGAGTACGTGTCAAATTATAATTAATCTAATTTATAAAAGGTCTAGACCGTTAATGGGAACGAACTTTTTTACGGCCAAAAAGGACCTTCCGTAATGAAGGACATTTTCCGACATATTATATAAAATTTACAGCCGACAAAGCTTTCAGCTTAGACGTATTCCTATGAATGTTTGAGGACTACCAAAGAAAGATTGGTATGCGGTTTTTAGGAAAAAGAAAGTTAATCATATATAATAATAAAATTATAGTTTACTTGAAACCAACACAAGTCGAGTTACTTGTGTTGATATAATACTATTTTAAGTAATTACGAGTACGTAAAAAAGTTGTAGTAGGCCCGTCAACCCGCATTAGAGCAGTATGGTGATGGTGGGCCTACGCTCCATATCCTCTCTCCTATAAGGAGGGAGGCCTTACTATAGAATCAGGTCTCCGTCCGTTAAAATACCGTTTTCCGGTTATCCTTTTCACGGCCTTCGTGGCGCAGTGGTATGCGCGGTGGATTTACAAGACGGAGGTCCTGGGTTCGATCCCCAGCTGGGCACATTGAGATTTTCTTAATTTGTCCAGGTCTGGCTGGTGGGAGGCTACGGCCGTGGCTAGTTACAACCCTACCGGCAAAGACGTACCGCCAAGCGATTTACCGTTCGGTACGATGCCGTGTAGAAACCGAAAGGGGTGTGGATTTTCATCCCCCTACTAACAAGTTAGCCCACTTCCATCTTAGACTACATCATCACTTACCATCAGATGAGGTTGTAGTCAAGGGCTAACTTGTACAGAAAAAAAATATAAAAAAAATAGGCTGATGATGAAAATACAAAATAGATATAAAAACCATAATAAAATCCAAAGCATTACTATCCAAACCATAGCCAAATATTACTTATAAATCTATAGCTTAGTATGTTTTATTTGCGCTCAGACCAATTACTTTTGGACTCGTATTACACTCAAAGTCACCAACAAAAATGGTCAGTCGTTTCTTGAGGGAGACGAGGTAAACTCACACATCGAAAATATTTAACAACAAAAATATATCCTGTGTCCTTACACTACACACAACTATAAAATAAAATCAAAAATTTTAACACAATGAAACATCGATTCTATAGATAAATACGTTAGATCGTGATCATATACTTTGTAACATTTAGCGAGGTAGGTCCTATGGTAATTGGTCTGAGTATTTACGTAATACGCTAATACCGACAGAGTGAATTGATGCATTCCTCTTGCGAATCAAAATCACATAGCAATTTGACGGCCTCCGTGTCGCAGTGGTATGCGCGGTGGATTTATTTTATTTAAACAGGACACCAACAGGTTACAATAAAATATAAAGAAACATATAAGTTACGGCAATTATTGCAGACCCACTTATTGGTTGTCACAGCATGCACTAAGGATAAGGTCTAGTTCGCACTACTCCAGTAATCCAGCCGAGTATAAATTTTTGGGCGGTAAATCCAAAAATCGTTGGCACCCGACTAAAATACTAAAGTCTTCAATACAAACAATGATATAAGTTACGGCAATAATTGCAGACTCACTTATTGGTTGTCACAGCATGCACTAAGGATAAGGCCTAGTTCGCATTACTCCAGTAATCCAGCCGAGTATAAATTTTTGGGCGGTAAATCCAAAAATCGTTGGCACCCGACTAAAATACTAAAGTCTTCAGTACAAACACTGATATAAGTTACGGCAATAATTGCAGACTCACTTATTGGTTGTCACAGCATGCACTAAGGATAAGGCCTAGTTCGCATTACTCCAGTAATCCAGCCGAGTACAAATTTTTGGGCGGTAAATCCAAAAATCGTTGGCACCCGACTAAAACACTAGTCTTCAGTACAAACAATGACAATTGAAAAAAAAAAATACCTCTGAACATAAAAATATTCTTTGAATTTTGAAAAGTTCAAAGGTTCAGTAATCCAGCCGAGTACAAATTTTTGGGCGGTAAATCCAAAAATCGTTGGCACCCGACTAAAACACTAAAGTCTTCAGTACAAACAATGACAATTGAAAAAAAAATACCTCTGAACATAAAAATGTTCTTTGAATTTTGAAAAGTTCAAAGGTTTAATATGTCCACAACATAAACTAATACGACATGTCCTTAACAGTTGAAGCAAATAAAAACTTATTTTCATTATGAAACATGATACGCACGAGTTCATATTTCTCTGTTTTGTGAAAATGAAATCACTGAGCAGTGAGCCTGGCGTGTCACGACTTGCAATGAATTTATAATTCCCGTGTAAAATATTACATTTTTCTACGAAATTGGGACAGGGACAAAGTTATTATTTTAACCCGGATTTTAACTGACTTCAAATGAAAAGGACTTCAAATCTGTGCGTGATTTACTTTGTAGATACGCTGATTTGCAACATCCTTTTTGTAGCTAGGTTTCTATCACTTACTACTACAATTTATGCAAATGAATAAAATAAATAAAAACTATTAAAAATTAAATGTTTTTTTATGCAAAGACTGTTAACTGCGATCGCACCTTATGTTTAGTGGCGATGCAGTATAAGATGGAGGATGGATAGAAACAGCATCTATAAGTTTAATCTGCCTGTACCTGTTATGCGGTAACCTGCCAGAACGTTGAATGACTTAACGATACGTCGGCCTATGCCTGCTACCAGCCAAGACTTGGGTCAATTTATAATATAAAAAATCTTAAGTTGACTCAAGCTGGGATTTGTATTCAGGATCTGTATGACCAAACAAAGTCTTCAGCTTGATAATATTAATAATGACGAAGACAATGAATAATATCGCTATCCTAGACTTATCTAGTGGTGATACCGGCCTTTACTCTTGTATTAAATTATATTGAAATGTACAAACATATCCAATTTATGTGTTGTCTAGCGAATGCACTTGGTAAACCCATTAGTCAAACGGAGGTAGGTATTACGCGCTCAGAGCAATCTGGCAGCCAACAGACCGCAAGCCTCAGATTTATTATTCAGCTTACCTATCTTATCTTGTGTTGTTTCGTATATCTCCTTCTATTTATTATGGACGGATGTTTTTCCAGTTTAGGTAATCCATACTAATACTTATCTATACTAATATTGTAAAGCTGAAGAGTTTGGTTGTCTGCTTGAACGCGCTAATCTTAGAAACCACTGGTCCGATTTGATAAATTCTTTCAGTGTTAGGTGGCCTATTTATCGAGGAAGGCCATAAGTTAAATATTATCCCCGGTTTCGAACCACGTGGGTGAAACCGTCTTTTCACGTCTAAAACTGCAGAAGCATTTTTTTATAAATTTCTAGTATAGAGACAAAAAGGACTTAAGGCTTGTTATGGAAGAGCGGAGCCTTCTGTCATAGGAGTTCACAACTCTTAAAAGAAAACTAGCCTTTCATTATTTGTTACCAATTGATGTTACTGAAATAAACTATTTTTTTTATTTTTTATAACGAAGACTACACAATATAATCTGAATTTTTAATATACCACCCTTAGTCCTCACATTCATAAACATGATTGTATTGAGATTTAAACCTCAACTTTTTTCAAAGTAAAGTTGACCTAATCACTACGAGTACCTACTTACTATTTAAAGTTCACTTTACTTTAAAGAAATTTGACGTTTGGTTTAAATCCTTATCCATGTTTATAAATAAAACCGTACGAAGTAGATTGTTGTGTCGTCGTCGTCATCAACCCATATTCGGCTCACTGCTGAGCTCGAGTCTCCTCTCAGAATGAGAGGGGTTAGGCCAATAGTCCACCACGCTGGCCCAATGCGGATTGTCAGAATTCACACACGCAGAGAATGAAGATAATTCTCTGGTATGCAGGTTTCCTCACGATGTTTTTCCTTCACCGATTGAGACACGTGATATTTAATTTCTTAAAATGCACACAACTGAAAAGTTGGAGGTGCATGCCCCGGACAGGATTCGAACCCACACCCTCCGGAATCGGAGGCAGAGGTCATATCCACTGGGCTATCACTGCTCTACTCACTGATTGTTGTGTATGTCCTCCTTAACTAAGTTTAGTTATGCCCGTCTCATCCCGGCGTACTCGTCATGATAAAGCCAAACTCGAATAATATGCCGAATACACTATGAAAAGCATCATACAACAGAACAAATTATTTTCTACTAGCCGCGGCTTCGCCTGCGTAGTTCCCATCCCCGTAAAAAGGGATTAAATATAGCCTAATTCACTTATTGATAACGTGGCTTTCTATTAGTAAAAATATTCAAAACCGGTTTAGTGGATCCAATTACCCCCTACAAAACCACAAACTTTACCTGTTTACAATATTAGTATAGATTTATTGGCCGTTTCAGAGAGCTCGAAATATAATGAGTGAGCTATGTTCAGAAAATCCATACTTCTATGCTAATATTATAAATGTGAAAGTAAGTCTTTCGTCAATCTGTCTGTTACCATTTATCAGCTAAGCCAATGAACTGCTTCGGGTGAAATTTGGAATAAACATAAATTGGACCATGGAGCAGCACCTATGCTACTTCATCATATCAGCCGACGGACATCCACTGCAGGACATAGGCCTTTTGTAGGGACTTCCAAACATCACGATACTGAGCCACCTGCATCCAGCGAATCCCTGCGATACGCTTGATATCATCAGCCCACCTGGTGGGGGGTCGACCAACACTGGGCTTTAGTGCGGGGTCGCCATTCCAACACCAAGAGACCCCAACGTCCATCGGCTCTTCGAACTATGTGCCTCGCCCATTGCCACTTTAGCTTCGCAACTCGTTGAGCAATGTTGGTGACTTTGGTTCTTTACTTTTGTTCTATGCAATTTGGTTGGTATGGTGGTTCCCGCGGGCTTTGTAAAAAAAGAGAATTTCAGTCATTTTGCACAATGAAAGTTGGACAACAGATAATTATAGAAGTCCCTATTAAATAGTCATAGCAGTTTAAACAAAACTCACTATTACAAATAGTATAGACAGAGATATTGCTAAATATTTTGCCTCAAACTTTCAGTTACACTCAGAAAGAGAATTCAATGAAGAAAGATCATAAATTATGTCACTCCACTGCGACACTCGTCTGCAGTTCAGGGCGAAAAGTTTTGCGCGACTTATTTGATTTTTCTTTTGCTCGAGAAAATTTTTCGTCACTAGTGATACTGAATTGATATTTAAACCTCTTTCACATTTTTTTTTAATGTAGAATCGGTCTTGCACCACAGTCTAGCAATGGTTCTTGCAGTAGTAACAGTGGTTCTGTTAGAAGGTATTTTTGGATTTACTCGAAAGCGGCAGATGAACATACTCGTAATGTATAACACCTTGAATTTTGTTAAGTGGACCTCCACCAAGTATCAGCCCTCAATATTGGTAATCTGTAATGTACTTGAAAATAACTGACTATAATATTGGATGGGGAGCTTATAATTTAAGAAAATAGCAACATCATTTAATTAATGAAAATAAACTTCTTAAGCATCCTCACTCTGCTTGTAAACATTAATTTACTCAAAAATATTAATTTACTTTATTAGTAATACTGGCTGTTTTTAATGCATTTGCCTAACAAAACGCACTCACTTCTGTCTGTGCAAAAATGACAAGCGTATCAAAATGTCATCATAAGGAAAACAGACAAAGATGCAAATTATAATTATAAAACATCGTATGACATACGTGTGCTTTGATAATTACAGCCTCTGCTTCCTTACATAGCTCTCGCCTACGGCTCGAGCTTACAATATCGCCTCGGCTGTAATTTTCAACTTACCGACTTATATTATAATGAACTAAAACGTTACAGATACAATATAACATCTGAAAGATCTACTAAATTAGCACTCTATTTATTATACTAATAAATAAGCAGTAGTTTCTCTATTTATGCATTAACTTTGTGTATTTCCATCCCCGTATTATAAGACATCCCCAAGTTTGAATGACGCCATCTCATGTCGAAAGTCCACTGAGATTCGCGCTAACGAGGTACTTTAGATCCTTTTATACGTAACTAGGTCCAGACTATTAAAATAAGTTATGTTTTTTTCAATATATAATAAAGTATAGTATAAAATATCTATTACCCTTGTCATATTTCCTTTTTATACAAAAAAAAATAAATTAGCCATAATATGTGAAAAATATTTTTCATACCCTCAAAATAGTCTTAAAACACTGTTAGGAGTGGATGCGAATATAACCTAACGAGTGGGGATCGAAGTTGGTGTTGTGGTGTTTTGGAAAAATCTCTGTATTAATGGGGATGATGACTAAGATTAAATATATAGATTTTTATGATACATCCGGGTAAATAAGGTCAATGTTAACTAATTTATACATAAATGCAAAGATTGTCTGGATATTTGCAAAATAAATAAGATTATAAAATTTCAAAATGTAAAAAAAAACTTATTATGTAGTTAGATGAAAATTCATTCAATTTTAGCTTTCTTACATTAAATGAGACACTATAAACTATAAACATAAACGCACAAATAACAAAGATATTAGTAATTTTATTTGTACGCCCATACAAATCTAACGATCATTATGACCTACGACGTCATTAAATCGTACCACTTAGTATGGAGCGTTTTTCAGGGATCCGTGGAAGCGCCGCAAATCTGACCTATTAAATCCCTGTAGTTCCGAAAGTAATGATCGCAGAGACCCTGTTACTTTTACAAAATTGCTTTACTATTAGCATACTCTTAATTTATATACAATTTAAAAAACTGTAATTTTATTATTGTAAATATTTAAATAAATATTTTCTTAAATTAATAAAAAAGTATAATAATAAAACGGACCTCACATTGAAATTTAAATCCCACTAACAAAGCCCAGCAGTCTGATTGGTTCGAACCGCCGAAATCCGCCCCGAATCGGATAAATCCGGCTTTGTGCAGTTCCGACATATTCACAATTTCGGTGTTACGTTCGTTACCTAATAATATAAAAGCTACACCTTACTTAACCTGCTATTTAATTGTAAGCATAGTTTTCCTTTGAGATCCAATTTTTTTTATAAAACTAAAGAAACAAAATTTTTTACGTGACAATGCTTGAACAAAACTACTACAAATAGGTTTATTTTTCGCGTTTTTGGTCGAAAAACTGTAGTTTGTCTGTAATGACATTTTCTTTTTGCCTTCCAGGACCGATCTGTGCTACAGAATTTAGGTAATTAAAGTTTACTCCAAATACTAATGTTACATTTGACGAATGATGTTTTGAATGTATCACTTCAGAACGGCTAGACTAGTATTGATAAGAAAATGAAAAACTGCGTCTTTGGTTTGCTTATTTGGTCAAGTGAAGTAATGTGATATATATAATCTAAAGGGTTGTGAGGAAATCTTTCTCTTTTCAAAGAAACTCCCAGTAACAACTCGTAGTTGGTATTGGTTGTATTACCCCTGTACCTGCTAAGCCGTTGGTCAGCTGGCCTATTCACTATTTTGGTCTATAGTATCAACCTATTAAAAAACAACAAATCAATTGATAAAATGTCATCTACATACTATATTATGTTATCCACCAGTAAGCACCGCATGCCATTTGTAGTTTGTATCATAGTATGTAGATGACATTTGTCAATTGGTTTGTTGTTTATTTTAATAGTTCACACTAATATTATAAAGGCGAAAGTTTGTGTGTAAGTGTGTAAGCATGTTTGTTCTTCCTTTACGCTGCGGCTACTGAAGCGATTTGGCTGTAATTTGAAATGGAAATAGATTTTACTCTGGACTAACACATAGGCTACTTTTCATCCCGGAAAATTCATGGTTCCCGCGGGATTCGTGAAAAATTTAATTCCACGTGGACAAAGTCGCGGGCGTCCACGATTAAGCATGATTGGAGCAGTTCTTTGCCCCAAATCATTCCTCATACAAAGAGAAGCCCTGTAAATGCGTTGAAATAGGTTGATTATGATCATGATTATATAAAAAGTAGGTCAACAACAACTACACTAATCTTACAAGTTATGATAATCCGTTGAAACACAAGGCATGAAAACTACAAAGCCTTGCAGCACGTAGCGACTCCAGTCGCACCTGTGTACCGCTGCAGCGTAATCCGATTGCATTTGCCTAATGCCTGCTGCGCTAACATAGCTTATCAGTATACTGTTTTGTTGTTTGTACCGTTTTGTGTACATTGTTACGCTTCATCAGCATTTGAAATGCAATCACAACTCTAAAACATTATCGAACTATCGGACGATTGCCACTTCGGTCGGTTTAACACTCGATATAAATTAAACAAGCCCTGCGGTTATCAATTATACAAATCCGACATTTCACACGCGTAGATCCCGTTCTCACGGAAATATAATAAAGGAAATCCTTCTCTCTTCTTTAATTACCCGACTGCAAGAAGGGTTATGTTTTTCGCGCGTATCTTGTATGTATATCTTCCAAACCACTGGACGGATTTTCGTAATTAAGATATATTTAAATTTGTCATAATAACCCAAGTGTTCTTAGATAGGTGAAAGACGACTGTGAGACGCTATAGACTCGTGGTGAAAAAAAAAATTTTTTTTGAATATTGCAACATGGGTATCAAATTCAAGGGCTTGCTTCAATTGTTTTCTACACTTCTGGACTGAGCTTGTTTTTTTTCTTTTTAGTTTTTGTATCATTTATGCAGTCGGGTTTTTTTATTTGTTTAATTATTTTTATTTATTAGAAAATTTCATTTGAGTCTCAATAGCTCATATTACACAGAACGACTCAACACCGAGGTCGTTGCTTCGAACTCATCCCTCTGCACTATTGTCGCATTATCACAGTCCGTCCGACTAATCGAAGATGAACAGGGAAAATTTATAAGATAAGGCAAATGCACTAAAATAGTACCTATTAGCCGGTCCTCGATCCACAAAAGCCAGTGTCCGAGTGTATCGAGCTATATTTGCAATAGCAGCCGTAAAGTTGGTAAGTCGGTAATGTCACAGTTCCCTGCCTAGAAAACCACGTTTACTGTTGGTTCTGATCATTGTCACTAACATCTGATAATAATGATCGTGTAGAGTCAAACCCTAAGCTCATTTAACCGCATTGGAGTAGTGTGGTGGGTTCAAATTCTCAGTTGACCTGGTGGGAACATTCCCTATTGTATAGTTTCCTCAAAATTCGTTAAGTAATTGTTTTTGCCTTAAAAAGTATCAAACACCAATCCATCCTCAAACCGTTCGCTTTTTTAATATCACTGGAAGTGACATTTAATCGATCGATTTTATAATACTTAGGTATTCGTTAATAAAAATATCTTACCATTTTTTTTCATAATACGGTCTCCATAATGTAAATTTACCTTATGGGGAAGAGGGCGGGCTTAATTATTATGGATATTATAATTCAGAGGCGGATACAAGGGTACATTTATTCACACTAAAGTGATAAGGTGATTTGCATACATGATAGAACGCTTTATTAAAATCCCATACAAAAATAATTTTAGAAGTAGTTTTTCAAGATGTTTTCTTGTTGTTATGAAGTGTTTATTATTTTAAAGAACTAAATTATCAACTGTTAAATTTCTTGCCGGATCTTTGCAGTTTGAATAGAAATGTCTATCGAGGTAAAAGAGTTACATTGTAAGTAATAGTAAATTCAATATTAATTTTGAAGTACCACAAAATTACAACTATTATTCAATCTATACATAATAAAATGTAAGTGTTTAAGTGATTTCTAAGCAACTGTTTTCTCAAGTGCTTAAGTATAGTTGTTTACATGATACTAATATTATATGATTCTACAATGTGCAATTGCACGTTGTAGAGTCTACATCTCCTATGGATGCTCCGGTTTCGGGGTGAAGCGTACGTAGAGAGTATTTTGTCGGACCTGGGTGACGTTGTCGCATGGGTTCGTCGGCTTTTCGCGGAGGATAGCAAAATAAATAAATCATTATATAATCACGATGAACTTCCGCAAAGTAACGCCTGCTTCTATCCAATACGAAACTAATATACAAAAATTTTCTTTTTTTAATATTGTCTTGTTATTTGTTTGTCCGGACTAATCTTTTAAATAGCTAATCCGATTTCATTGAGACTTTCACTGGAGGAGGTTGTTGAACAACATATCCATGGTTCTCGCAGGGTTTGTGAAGTTAAATTTCATGCGGATGAAGTCGCGGATTTGCGCTTGTTAATTAAAAGCTTTTATTTAACTGGATTCTTAGAGCTCAATTTTAAAGTAGATATCTTCAACCGATTGAGCTGAAATTTTGTATACACGTTAAGATTGCATGACAATGCACGGTATATTATATGATGATATGTTATTCTGAATACAATATGGCAGACCACCCAAGATGGCGGAATAGTTATTTTTAATGTACTTCTACAATATGGGTATCAAATGAAAGGGCTTATATCTATATTATAAAAGCTTGTCGCGAGGATTAACTTTCTTATATTTCAAATTTAAATTTAATGCTGATAGATAATTAATCCTCGCGACAAGCTTTTATTATCATTTAAGTTGTACATAATGAGGTTATAAGTTGATAGTTAAAATGTTGAAAGAAAAAAATATTTTCTTCTTTTTAGAGCGTTTAAATAAAAGCTTTTTTTAAAAAGTTTTTTACTTTATAATTTTTTTTTACATATATTTTTAATACAGTACGAGTATTTTGTACAGCGTAGCCATGCGTTGTGTCAAACTGCAGCCGTCACAAAGAGCGCAATCTCATTAGCGCTGCAAGCTTTTTTCATCTCGCTGACTTCGCCATTCCGCGAAAGATGTTGCTGTAATTGTGCCTGTAAAGATAAAAAAATACATCGCTGCTTCCTTAATGCGGTTGTTTTTGAAATTATTATTGCTTTATCTCTAGATGATGATCTTTTATAATATATTGAGTTGTTGAAACATGTTTTTTTAATGTAGCTTTTCCCGCAGGTTTCTATTTTCTATTAAAAAAAGATTTCTATTAAAAGTCCCATTAAAGTCCCAATTTAAGTATTTAATAAAGGTTTGATTATTATTTAGTACTTATCGTGTAAATAATTGGAAATACTAATATTTTGAAATTTCGCATACAGATGTATATGTATTTGTATGTTATGTATTGATTTATACTTAAAACTTTTAAACAAACTTTTGATTAAGCAACAAACAAAAATAAATTACTTTATTTTTGTTTGTTGCTTAATCAAAAGTTATATAAATATACTTACGTATATGTAGGTACCTACTATCCATTCCAGCATTATTGATACCGATCTAAGTTTTTTCTTGCTTCATTAGTAGCGTTATCTCAAATATTCTAAGATATTCATTTGTATAATATGCTGAAATAAACAATCTTGAATGACGTTAAATTTACAACGCATTTAATTGCCTGTAACTACATTGACAACTATACCCTTCACTGGCAACCACAACTGAGTACCTACAGCTAGGTCTTTCCTGTAAATTTGTTACTATTAATTAAGCAAAATATGGTTAGCAACAACCTTTTTTTTTTTAATATTTACAAGTTAGCCCTTGACTACAATCTCACCTGATGGTAAGTGATGATGCAGTCTAAGATGGAAGCGGGCTAACTTGTTAGGAGGAGGATGAAAATCCACAATCCTTTTGGTTTCTACACGACATCGTACCGGAACGCTAAATCGCTTGGCGATACGTCTTTGCCGGTAGGGTGCTAACTAGCCACGGCTGAAGCCTCCCACCAGCCAGACCTGGACTAATTAAGACAACCTTTGGTAAACTCCCCTCCTCCCAACTTGTATCAATAACTAGGTTATTAAAAGTTCTTACTAACCAGCTGTTCTTTATACTGTTGCTTAATTAATAGTTATACAACTTAACAGCCACAATGTACTACAAATTATCTCGTTCCAACTTTCAGAATTTTTTTATTACATGGTAACCCACTTAGCTACCAGAATCAAGAATTTTCCTAAATAAAAAAGTTGAGCGTCTCATCAAGATGAAGCTAATCACAGAAAATTAACTTGATACAGTTCGTTTCATGTAGTATGGTGCGGGTGACAGTTCGTTTCACTCTTTTTTTTTAATGTTTGCCGCGATTCATTATAATAGTACGTATTATGAACGTCATAACGGCGACTGTCACTGTACCAATGCTAACTGTACTTGTAAAAATCCACGAATCCTGGGCAATGTGCGATTGTAACACTATTTACGGCCAGTTCTTCATCGCAAGTAACAGTCAAAGTAACGTCATAAATCAAAAGTGACGGTCTTGTTCACTGAAAAATAAATTCTTCTTTACTACTTACTACTTTTACTGTTATTTTAGCTTTACATGAAGAAACTGGCCGTTATACGTGACATCTGCAATAAATAGTAAAATAACACATGTAATATCACCCAATATGTACACTGTACAGTGAGACGTCGGTATGTTCAAACCAAATAGGTTTGCATATTTATGAGACTACGGCCGTCATAATGAAGGAACACTAATGAAATACCGTCTTGAATTTGGCAGGATTATACGATATTCATGGAATATTATATTCAACGTAATTGCGATGTTATTATGTGTGAAACTTTATATCAGAGAACCAAGAACTACTAATTACATATGAATTGTATGTAACACTTCCTGTTTCCCATGGTTTCGCCCGCGTAAATCTCGTTTCCGAAGAAATTTGGATTAAAAAATATGTGATATTTCAGACCAATTTCTGTGTTTCCAAATAGATCCGTATAACAATTTTGATTTTCTGTATTTTATTTATTTAATATGGAGATAGTATTACAAAAATAAAATACAGAATACAATCATTTATGAATACATAACGAAAAAGATCTCAAATCACAAAGTTTTTTAAACTTAAACCATTTTATAAGGGATCAAATCATTTTATACTTAGGAATATCTTTATACAAAGTACACGTAGGATTAAGATAAAATATTAATTTCACTAAAACGGTATACATTTACGTAATATGCTAATAAATGTATAAATACGTATATTGTCTTCATTAGAATACAGGTAAGTCTCATAAATATGCAAGCTTATGTAGTTTCTACCTTAGTTAGTCTAAGGTAGGTCATCCACACGTCGGAATAATGGTAGGCGTCCTATACGAATACGAATCGTACGTATTGGACGCATCGCATCATACAGATTTTTAACTTCACGGTAGATAAAATCCGTTCGATGCGGATCAGTGGAGTATATGAATTTCTATACAAAGAATACTAAAATCCGTTTGATGCGATGCGTTTTTACGCATAGAATTTAGATCTAAATTCGTTACATACAAATTCTTTGCTTCGTTACAAATAAAAATTCGTTACATAGTTAAGTAACGAATGTAGGTTTTTTAGATAGAGTGATTCAAGGAGTACCTAAATAGGTTTAGTTTAATGTTCTTTACCACGCGGACGACGTTGTTAGTGTACGTTTAGTCTATCGTTATCAACCCATATTCGGCTCACTGCTGAGCTCGAGTCTCCTCTCAAAATGAGAGGGGCTAGGCCAGTAGTCCACCACGCTGGCCCAATGCGGATTGGCAGACTTCACACACGCAGATAATTGAAAAAAATCTCTGGTATGCGGGTTACCTCACGATGTTTTCTTTCACCGTTTGAGACACGTGATATTTAATTTCTTAAAATGCATACAACTGAAAAGTTGGAGGTGCATGCCCCACCGGATTCGAACCCACACCCTCCAGAATCGGAGTCATATCCACTAGGCTACCACGGCTCACGTTAGTCTATACTGCAATGATTTGAATGATTGATTGATTTTGATGCTTTGATTTTAAAAAATAGAAAGCCACATTGTTTGTGAATGTTTTAGGCTATATTTTATATCCGTATTCTCACGTTAACGGAAGCGATGCGGGTGAAACTACAGGCGTATGCTAGTCATACATAACCGGATACTCACATCACACTCGTAAATTCCACCACAAATGTATAACACTACCAAATACAAGACGGCATGTGCTTCATTAGTCTGCCTTCATTACGGGCGGGCCTCATAAATATGCAAGCTTATGCGAGCCTCGAGCTGAGACTGACGTGTACATGTGTATGGGAAAATGCATTATGTATCTTGATGTGGGTCAGAGATACGTATTGTTTGTGGATGTATGGTGGAACTTACATATGGTTTGGTGCCACATAATCTTATATTGTAGCTGTTGACAGTATTAAATAAACAAAGTCTTAGAACTTACAAATTAGAACGTTTATTCTGGAAAATGTATAAGCTGAATTGATTAGCGTCTTTTGGTTAACTAAAGCTAAATGCTAAACCGGTGAGTGGACAGACTTGAAAATTTCTATTTCTTCTTTTAGTTTTATTCTCCTATCACAATCTCAACTACACAAATCTAATTAATAATGAACAATTTTTAACTACATAGAGTAGAAAAATTTCAAAACTGATTATTTTTAGCGTAAAACTTTGACAGTCAACAAAATATATCGGCCCAACAATGCCTTATGCCTCATTCGCACGAGAGATTTTTAACGGACGTTAAAAAAGCGTTCAAATGCAACAAATGCATTCCCAAGTATTCACACGACAGCGTTTTTAAAACACGGCGCTTTTTGACGTGACAACGTCTTATAATTCGATGGCCGGCTGCACTCTCGCAAAAAGATGACGTCATGCGTCGTTCCCACGCTCTAAGGTTGCAAACTTTTTTTACAAGAAATAAAGTACCCATATTCTGCTCTATGAATATTATTAAACAGTATTTTAGACAAAACGAACACTTTCTTTTGAAAAATGCAACCATTCCATCAGTATTTTCTTATTATGTTTTCACGTTCAACTATCGTCAGTAAACCGACTTTACAGACAACCAAGTTTTTTATCGAGCAGTGTTGCAGTTTCAATTTTGGGCGTTAGAAGTAGACTTTCATTTAACTTCATACTTTAAATTTGTGCGCTTTTTTACCGTTCGTTAAAAAACTCTCGTGCGAATGAGACCTAAGGCATTGTTGGGCCGATATATTTTGTCGACTGTCAAAATTTTATGCTAAAAAATAATCCGTTTTAAATTTTTTCTACTATAGATAGTTAAAAATAAGTTTATTATTATATGGTAGATTTTTTTTGTTCATTATTAATTAGATTTGTGTAGTTGAGATTGTGAAAGGACAATAAAACAAAAAGAAGAAATAGAAAGTTTCAAGTCTGTCCACTCACCGGTTTTGCCTTAAGCTTTAGTTAACCAAAAGACGCCAATCAATTCAGCTTAAAGATTTTCCAGAATAAACGTATAATACAAACGCAAAGTACAATCGAAACGTTTCAACAGTCAAAGAACAATCTAAATAAAAGAATTTCGCTTTCACAATAGAGAACTCGGAACTTGGAATTGAAACACTTGAAATACAAGAGATCTCGTCGCGTTCCCGCCACGCAGTAGGTAAACACCTCTTAAGACTTGAAGCAATATTTCAAAGGCGTTGTAAAGCATCAGGTGCCTCATTAGGAGAACAAACAGACACCAGGTAATAGCAAATTTTCGGGGCATTAATAACGTCTGGCGCAATTACTAACTAAATTCATTAGCAGATTGGGGTGTAGCATAAATATTTAGCAGCCGGCTCTAATACATTAGAAGGCAGAAGCTATCTGTGAATTATGTATCAGCGTATGGTACAAGTGAAACGAGATCAAAGGTCGGTTGTGGTACAATTGAAACGAGATCAAAGATCGGTAGATTGTGTCAGAAGTCTATTAGAATCCAAAACTAGTTTTTTGAATACTTATGTTATAAAGACATAATCATCATCACATCAGCCGATGGACGTAAACTACCTGCTTAATATACGAAGGTACTTCAAAATTTTATAACCAACTAACGGCCTCCTGACATATTTCAAATTGTCAATCCATCTTGCTGACCAACGCTGTCCTTTAATTTACGGGGTCACCATTTCAATAAATAACTGTTTGTTTAATAGACATTTTCATTTTATTGGAAGAACAAATAAACCAAATATTAAGTAAATTTTATATTTGACGGCCACGTGGCGCAGTGGGTACTGAGTGACCCTGCTTTCTGCATCCACGGCCGTGGGTTCGATTCCCACAACTGGAAAATATTTGTGTGATGAGCATGAGTGTTTTCCAGTGTCTGTGTGTATTTATACATTATATAAGTATTTATATGTAGTATATAATTGTATATTAATATTATAATATCAACTATCTTAGCACCCATAACACAAGCTACTCTGTATGCTTACTTTGGTTCTATATAGTGATGTGTATTGTTTAAGTATATTTATTTATTTATTAGCTAAAATGCATGTTACCAGGAAGTTTGATTTGACAAACACAGTGTTACTATCACATTTATTACAAGTTCTTATTTAACTTATATTATAGGACTCTAAAGGTGATTGCAAATATAAGAAAACTAATGTAGAACAAAGGTTATGATTCACAACACTTGTCAGGACAACTTAATTAACAAATTAAACTGTAACCAAAATAAGACCCTAGAATGGCAGAGAATGACCTTGAGTGGAGTCACGTACTTGTGAACGATGTGTGTAGGGTTAAAGGCGCCTTTTACTGATATCAAACACTCCCCTTTTCCACTCAAGTCACTCTCCCCGCCTATCCCAAGTAACCCATAAAGAATTACACAACAAGAGATGTGGACGACTCGAACGCCACGAGCACACTGAAGCCGACACTAGATCGAGCGACGTCATATCTGTCACAGACTACTATTTACAACACTAAACGGCGATAACACTTACCCTCCTAAAATGGCATGAGAACTGTGAATCAAACCTTAGAAGTTAAACTGTAACGTTTAAAGAAGAAGTTTAAAGTGCGATTACACCGATTACTTTATTTACTTGCGCAATTTGACGGCCTCCGTGGGGCAGTGGTATGCGCGGTGGATATACAAGACGGAGGTCCTGGGTTCGATCCCCGGCTGGGCAGATTGAGATTTTCCTAATTTGTCCAGGTCTGGCTGGTGGGAGGCCTCGGCCGTGGCTAGTTACCACCCTACCGGCAAAGACGTACCGCCAAGCGATTTAGCGTTCCGGTACGATGCCGTGTAGAAACCGAAAGGGGTGTGGATTTTCATCCTCCTCCTAACAAGTTAGCCCGCTTCTATCTTAGACTGCATCATCAGAGATTGTAGTCAAGGGCTAACTTGTAAAGAATAAAAAAATAAAAAAAAATATTAGTGTGAGTTAGACTGTAATGTGATACTAAGAGGCTGGTTTGATGATGAAGTTAGGACTTATAAGATAGTTTTGAGATTTTTTTTAATATTCATTTTGAAGTATTGGTACAGGCAAATTTATGTAACCAAACACCGCTAATCGCTTAAGACTTGATCTCTATCTACTTGTACAGAATTGACTTTTACATACAATGAATAACATACATGAAGATTTTGGTAGTAAATAAACTAAGTTCGTATTCGAGTTCGCGGGATATTGATTAGGGAGGGTACAAGATTGTTTTACTTTGGGATTTGCCAGGCGCCAGGGAATATTGGGGGTACGAAATATTGGAATCTCTGGGAAATGTTTAAGTAATAATATTGTGAAGCAACTTCCCTTTGTGAATGGTTTTGATGTTAACGCATGTGAAGAAAGAAAGCAAAATATTTTCATAAGAACATACGCGGAATACGTGTACCTGGTATAATATTGAGGTTTATTATTCTTTCATGGTAGAACATTATACGATATTTACTACTGGCGAATGCCTACCACTTTGTCTGCATAGAAATTATATACTTTTTAATTTACTTCTAATAAGGTTACTTAGAAAACAATAAAGTCGGTGAAATCTGTACTTCTGTGAAAATGTACTTTTGTTTTCTCCCTAGGGGAAATTGATTTTATTCTAAACTAGCGGACGCCTGCGACTTCGTCCGCGTGGAATTTAGTTTCACAAGTCCCTCGGGAACCATGGATTTTTCCAAAATAAAAAGTAGTAAGTAAGTAAGTAAGTAGCCGAGGCGTGGATTTCAAATCCATGGATTTCTTTAGGATAAAAAGAAGCATATGTGTTAATCCAGAGTAAAATCTATTTACATTTCAAGCCTAATCGCTTCAGTAGTTGCGGCGTTAAAGAGTAACAAACATCCAAACAACCATACATCCATACAAACTTTCGCGTTTATAATATTATAGTACGATATGATCATCTACTTTCAATATTTAATAAAATAAAACCATTTGATTGAGTAAAGAGTACGCCACATCACCAACAGCGTAGGAAAGCTCGCTATTCTTGAGTCAGCCATTGACGGTCAATCATTCTCACGTTTCTGCAACGCAAACGGCAGCAAAGAGGTTTTATAAGTCGATCCCTCATGCACGCAGCGACCAATACACGATCAGTTATAGTCGTGGGTGCTGCAGAAACGTGAGAATTATTGATCGTCAATGGCGTGCATTGGATATACATAAGTATAAGTTTCAAAATACGCGGCCGTGGCCATGGCATAATTACTTTTTATCATGTAAAATTTAATTATATTTAGTTCTGTATTATAAAAATCAAAAGTATATTTCCCGAATAAAATTATGTTTTGCTCAAAGTTTTAATTCACTTCTATACCAAAATTTATCAAAATAGATTGAACAGTTCAGGCGAAAGAAAACATTAAATAAAATCAAGGGCATATAAACGATGTATAAGTATATACGATAAAAAAGGACTTAGTGATATTAACGAATAATCAAAAACATTGGGACCAATGTAATAAACATAAAGCCAAGAACTATAGAGACAGTGTTAATAACATTAAGATACACACATGCTCACATGCGTATTGTATGCCAAAGATAAAATAAAGGCTTTTGTCCAATATATACTCGTAACCTTCGTATCTTTCAATTCGAGTCACAATAATCTCGGCTGCTTAAATATAACGTCACACCCTTGTCAAGCACATATGACCGGCACATTGGATTAACTATGACAACAATGACTGTTTTATGGTCTATACCTCTCTATCTATAGTATCGTGTAAGACAGAGAGAGATAGAGATGTACTCGAAACACATACTGTTGAGTTATAAAAACACTACAATCTTAAGTTATAACTCATATTAAAACTGTAACAAGTCAAATTCTGTACATTTGAAATAGTTTGAAAATATCCTCAATGAACAAGAAATCGAAAAAAATATATTTTTTGCTTCAGTATCGATTGTTTATCCTTCAATAATAATTTTCAAAATATCTTCAACGTACCGAATTTGACCTGTTACAGTTATATTATAACTATATAGATAAAAGGAAAGAAAGTTATCCGATATTCACCCGTAGGGGAATCGCAGATGTCTGCTTCTAGTAAAGTAGTATAAATTGAGTGTCTGTAGATACTTTAAATAAATTGGTTAATTTGCATTGGAAATATTATACACATCAATATTCGTGCTGATGAACTTGTGAAATTTTCGTTTAAAACATATTTAATTTGGTAAACTGCAGAAGTTTTTTTTATTTATTATAAGCGATAAATATCCATTTAATTAAAATTCAGATCAAACGGATACTGCGCAGTTGAACATTGCAGGATCTCAACATCTCCTGCTGGTCTATTCACTAATTTAGTCTTTATTAACAACCTATTAAAATTAACATTAAATCAACTGAGAAATCTATCTACCTACTGTATGATATTCACGTCAGTAGGTGCCGGGTGACAATCTCAATTTCATATAATGTCAACTAACATACGTCAAAGTTAGTGAATTGGCCTTGATGATTTTCCGGTGTGAAATGTTCGTAGATGACATTTTACTGGATGTGGGTGTCATTGTCGCTTGATTTCGTCGTATTTTTGCGAATAATAGTAAAATTAATCACTATCAATAACATTTTATATGATTGCGACTATTCAGTCACAATGCACGATTCGTTCTAAATATAAGAAGTGTACAGATTTCACTTATTTGCAATGTAAAACATTCAAAAGTTGCAGGATCCGGAGAAGTCGTCCTAAATCGTTCGAGGGCGTGATTCAATTCTCAAGAAAGATGCTTTAAATTCCGATCGGGCGATCCTATTCAAGGGCTGACAAAAGGGATTTGATAAGACTAATATTTAAGTTATACGAACGAAAATAAAAAGCGTTGATTAAACCGATTATCTTGGCAACCCGTATTTCTTAGGGTTCCGTATATTTGGGTCTGTCTTTCTTTCCCTTTTTATAATAAATGTCCCTATAAAATGATATTGAAATACTCAAGCTGTAAAAGTATGAGAATTTTCTTTTTACTATAAACTTTTCGAGTTAAAACGAGTTAGATACGTCACAAATAATTATTTATCAAAGACAATATTTGCAATGTAACTTTTAAGAACCTACAGATTTTTTTAAGCATACTTAGTATATAATATTATTTGTTTTACAAACATACAATACTTTATTAAAGTTAACACTAAAGTTACATAAAAAATACTTAAGTAATAAGTAATAATTAAGTAATCGCGTAACATACTCGTCCATATGAAAAGATTTACGAGTAAAAATATATACTGTCGAAATTTGAATTTGATTTTCTACTTGTAAGGCACTTCTATGATGTGCCGGTGACGGCGGGAAATGACTGCGCGCGGGGAGCAGAGGGAAGGACTGCGCGGGTATGAAGTCGTGCGAGCGGGGCATCGCTACCTCCCTCCCGGCCCGCGAGGACCATCGGGAGTGTTGTAAACGAATTTGCCAGCACAGTACAGCCATTATCCCTCCTTGAAGGACGGTACATCAGTGGATGTGCAGGGCCTGAAACTTAGCATTGTTTTTTATAGCGGATTATGATTCAGAGGCTAACGATCCTCCTCCGATAGACACAGGAAAGGGGAAAAAGATAATGATTTTTTATCAAAGTCTTTTTGTTAGATTTTGAATTTTCTTTCCGTAGTACATATGATTTTATTTGTCGGACAAGTTGTAAATTGGAGTGTGACAGCCCTGTTTCTGATGTAATAGCCTTTGGGATGAGTACATACAGAATAGATGGCTAGGATTCTCTTAGTATTAGAAATCAGTTTTAACAAAAATGAATTCTGAGCGGAAACAACAGAGTTCAATTTTGAAAGAAAACGTCTGAAAGCTTGATTCGAACAAACGAAATCTAACGCTTGCCTTATAAGCAAAAGTATTTCTTTGGCAATTGAATAGATTTATTTTACTGGGTTTGCATATTTGTCGGATAGCTGTTTATGTAAACTACTGGGGTACTTTTGTTTATTAGATCATGTTATTTTTATCCACAAAATGCTTAAAATATAAGAATTAACATAAGTTATCTGCGTCTGTTATGGTTGAGATGATGTTAAGTTATCACCATACATCAGATGAATCATATTATTGTGGTATAGTTATCAGCCTATTTTACGGCGCTAATAAAAGAGAAAGAGAGCTACATCTTCATCGGGTAACATAGCCATCCCTACATAATATATTTTCATCCCATAATCCCATTGGAATGGGAAATACGCGGGTAAAACCGAGGGGCATCTGCCATGAGCTCATATACCTAAGATACATGGGTGTTTTAAAACAAGGTAAGGACCATAAGCTCACACCATAGAAATCCAACAAAACGAAACATATCATAACACAAATAATATGAGGTTAACATAATTTTAGTAAACAATATTTTGAGAAAAGAAAATATTAAACAAAAAATTATGTTAGACATACGTAATATATTGGATAGAAGCAGGCGTTACTTTGCGGACGTTCATCTTGATTATATAACGATTTATTTATTTTGCTATCATCCGCGAAAAGCCGACGAACCCATGCGACAACATCACCCAGGTCCGACAAAATACTCTCTACGTACGTTTCACCCCGAAACCGGAACATCCTCAGGAGATGTTGACTCTACAACGTGCAATTGCAAAGATTACACGTACGAGGATAGCAAAATAAATGAATCATTATATATCGGTTTAAAGATATTTATTTCTCCAAAAAAGAACGTACTGTTCACTTAACTTAGAGTTAACATATCGTCATTTTTGCAGACAGCATGCATTATTGTAACAAAATTTTAATTACATTGTTTTTTCAATATTTTGTCCAAGTTTGTGAGGATGTAGGATTTAATCGATTTCTTGAATGCTTTTATGTTGTTTAACTCCTTAATGGAGTTTGGCAGATTGTTATATAACTGAGCACCCTCACATAATATGTTTTTATTTCCATAGGTTTTTGTCCGTGGTCGCCAAATATTGATTTTATATTTATTCCTGAGATTGAGTTTGTTAGTCCTATGCTTAAATGTTATAGTAGAATGTAGTGTGTTGGTCATGATTTTTTTAATTATGAGACAGGTATTGTATGTGTATAGTTGCGTGATATTGAACAGTTTTGTTTTAGTGTAAAGATCTTTTGTTGGTGTGTAAAAATTGTAATGAAATAGTCTTGATCAATTTGTTTTGTGTGCGTTGTAATTTGTTAAGATGTGTCTGTGCAGTTTCTATTAAGTATTCCAAATGTGGCTTTGCTAGAGCGTTATATCATTATATATACGTAGCATAAACATGCTACGTATATATAATGATGCCCTAAGTGAAGTATATAAACATAGCTAACGTTTTTACTGAAGTGGCACATTCTCGTAGCTCTAAGCTATGATGAAATATTAGCTAGAGGCGAGATGTGACAAGGCAAGGCCGCCGTAGCACATTTCAATATTAGCTGAGTAAAATACTACACTTAGTTTGTAGGTACTATATTCAAAGATAATATTATATAAACTAGCGGACGCCCGCGACTTAGTCCGCGTGAAACTCGATGTAAACTTTCAACTACCTATCCTAACCCTATCCTACCCCTACCCTACCGCCTATCCTACCCTACCCTTCCCTACCCTACCCTACCCTACCCTACTCTACCCTACCCTACTCTACCCTACCCCTACCCTACGCCTACCTTTTCCTGAATTTTTTGCTACAAACCTCACGGAGCTCGAGATCTTTCCAACGAATGCAAAACCGTGGAAATCGGTTCGTGCGTTCTGGAGTTATAGCGTCAGGAAGGAAAACCCGACTTATTTTTATATAGTAAAAAAAAGAAGATTTGTCAGTGTTCTCTAACGAAAGTTGACATAGCGAAATAATATCCTACTAATATTATAAACGCGAAAAGGAGATGGTCCATTTCAGGTCCACTCTTGTACGTATCATTAAAATTTAAAAAATACAAGGATCTTATTAAAATTTATTAAAGTGAATAAATGTAACTAAATAAAAAGAAATAAATAAAATTAAAACCCAAGTTTTTGAGTTATATCAAGATGGCGCCCTTAGAGCGACTATGACATGACAATTGACAGCAAATGTCAAATCGATTACTGCATTGAAAACGTCATCAATCCGCCATTATTACCCTAATAGTTTTGCATTTCTTGGGAGATAATGAATATTATTTCGAAAGAATTAAAGTAAATTCGTAGATTTGTATTATCAAAAATAGTTAAAAAAAATATTTTCTTTTATTTCCGCCAGGGTACAATGACTGGACCTGGCCTCCATACAATTTTGGGCCATCTCCTTTGTAAGGATGTTTGTTTGGATGTGTGTAACTCTTTAACGCCGCAAGTACTTAACCGATTTGGCTTAAATTCAAAACGAAGATACATAATATTCTGGATTAACAAATAGGCTACTTTTCATCCCGAAAAAATCCATGGTTCCCGCAAGATTTGTGAAAAGTGAATTCCACGCGGACAAAGTCGCGGGCGTCCGCTAGTTATAAATAAAGTTAATGTCCTGATAGAACAAGATGATCTGATAGCGTCACGCGACAACGCTTAATGCAGCAATTAATGTATTTAATGTAGGTGGAATTTCAAATTTCAGAAATTAATTAATGAAAATCTTTTCATCTACACTGCCTACTAATATTATAAAAGCGAAAGTTTGTATGGGTATTTGTTACTTTAAAGAGTAACAAACATCCATACAAACTTTCGCCGCAACTACTAACATTGACGAGTCTGGCATGTTTGTAGATGACACTCCCATGGTATACGGGCGACGAGGGGAAAGACTATCCGCGCAGTCTTTCCCCTTGTGAAATCGTGCGTGCGGGGAAGTGCAGTGCATCAGTCATGGACTTTTCATTCATCGCTATCCGTCCCCCGGCCTGCGCAGACCATCGGGAGTGTTACGAACGAAGTTGCCAAACTATAGCACGAGTGATTTTTGTGATAATAGACAGCACAATAGCACGGCTTACCCTTGTGGTAATTAACATTACCATACGACCTGGAAGAATGAAGAGCTTTGTGATACAATATTCAAAAAAAATCAAAATTTATTTATTTTAATTAGGTTTAGTTTACAAGCAATTTTGAAAGGTCAGGATTATGTCATAATTTAATTTAATCTAATGGTGGTAATAATAGTCGAAAACTTAAAATTAAAGTTACGAGGGTTCCATCGCCTTGGTCCAAGATGAGCCCACAACAAACTCAGCCAAGGTTTGAGGTTTTATATTAAGTAGATTACGAAATAAGTAGAAAAAAAAAGTTTGTTATAATAGGTATTTATATAATTAATCAAAATAGAGCAGTTATTGCTTGTAATCAAAGAAGGAACTGCCTAGTGACTTTACGCAGACATAATTAAAGCTATATGAACATTTTGCCAACAGAACAGCAAACTCAAATATACTGTTTGCTGTAGCCAAATAACTTCTAAGGCAAATATTTGCCCCAGTACGCTAGTAATATGCCAACTCTGTCTGCGTGTGTCCCATTAAGGACAACGTTTGTAATATCAATAATATTAAATGTAATGGTATTTATTTGTTTAATATTTGTCTACATTGCTTAGGATCTTTTATACTGCCTCAAATTTTGACGACCTCCGTGGCGCAGTGTTAAGCGCGGTGGATTTACAACACGGAGCTCCAGCTTCCTTCCCTGGTTGCGCCTATTGAGGTTTTCTTAATTGGTTTAGGTCTGGCTGGTGGGAGGTTCCAGCCGTGGCTAATTACCATCCTACCGGCAAAGACGTACCGCCAAGCGATTTAGCGATGTCGTGTACAAACCGAAAGGGGTGTGGATTTTCATCCTCCTCCTAACAAGTGAGCCCAATTTCATCTTAGGTTGCATCATCACTTACCATCAGGTGAGATTGTAATCAAGGGCTAACTGGTAAAGAATAAAAAAAATTGATTTGATTTTAATTTGGTAAAAATTTTAAGTATAAGGCAATTTAGCTTTTGGCAATGCTATCCAATGCCCATTTATCTGAAAATGTTTTAGCAGTTAATATAATTTGTCAAAAATTGTCTACAAAAAAATATGCAATATCTATAATTATTATCAGCTAGTTAATAGGTATGTTTATAATATACTAAATATTTTAAAATAGACTACAAAATCAATTAATTATTTTCATATTTTGAGCTATAATTATAGAATAAGAAAAGTGTATTGAAGCTGGTCAAATGCATGATCAGTTATAGAAATCGCACGCCTTATTCAAACATTTTTATTTACTACATCCGAATATTCGATGTTTACGAAACAAAAATTTACTCATATTTATGTAGGAATACTCATAGGAAAAAAGAAAATAGGAACGGAAATATAATAAGTACTTATAATAAAACTGTAGCACTTCCATTTCTGTACATTGAAGATATTTTGAAAATTTAAACATGCGATAATATTAATAGAAGGGAAATAAGGGTTGAAAGTTTACATATATTTTTAAGCGCCCACTAGTAATATAATATAACTTTGGACAGCCAATTTTAATACTAAAGTACATACCTATGCGTCAAATAATAAGTAGTGACTTTTAAACAAATAACATACATACAGCCGAACATAAGACCTCCCACTTTATTTGGATGTCGGTTAATGACATTTAATAAATTTTGAAACATTTCAAGTTTTAAATGGTCTTTTTAATTGTAACAAATAAAAGATAATAATTATCTCTGAAGAGATTGACTTTAGAAGTGGGAAACTGAAAAAAAAGGAGTTGTATCGATTAAGAATAGATTTTCTAAATTGCGAATTATGCCTATTGAATAAAAGAAACTACCTATATAATGATTTATTTATTTTGCTATCATCCGCGAAAAGTCGACGAACCCATGCGACAACGTCACCCAGGTCCGGCAAAATACTCTCTACGTACGTTTCACCCCGAAACCGGTTTCGCGAATGATAGCAAAATAAATAAATCATTATATAATCATGATGAACTTCCGCAAAGTAACGCCTGCTTCTATCCAATAGAAACTACCTAGTTATTTGTATCTTCGAATGAAGCGAATCATATAATAATAATCGAACTTTATTAAATTACAAAGAAAGAAAGAAATATCTTTATTTTTAGGCAGTGCCACACATTACAATATTAAATTCTAAATATATAGCTTATAGCTAGAACAATAAAAGAAGAACGCCCTGCAATATGTGGCATAACCTAAAAAAAGGCCCTAACTCAGCATTTTGCTACATACTTCCTATCCAAAAAGAAAGTATGCAGCACTGATTTGATCTTATATAAATAGTAAATTAAACACGAACTTTTATTTCTTTTTCAGGTACAACGGGCACATTAAAAGACAAATTTGGTTATGGCCAAATGTAAGTATAAATTGACTTTTTCTAATTAAGAGTTTGCGGAACACGCTAATCTCTAGATCTATCTGGGGGATGTGAAAAACTATTCTTGAAATTGACATAATATTAATTTTTACTTTAATCAATGTTAAAGTAAAAAGTAAATCAATATATACTCTATGTTAATTATTGTCTAATTGAAAATTGTAAAATTTGTGGTGTTTTAGGGCCAGGGGTTATCTCTGGAACTCCAAAACCGATTTCGATAATTCAGTACAGTATGAATTAAATACTAGAAAGCCACGGTATTGGTGAGTGCCAAAGACTATATTTTATATTTCCGTATTCTTACGGGAACGGGAACTACGCAGGTGAAACCGCGGGGCGTCGCGGCTTGACTTTTATATTTCCAAGGCCATCATTCGCTAAAAATCGAGTAAATATGGTTTATTCGATTTTTTTAGCAAACAAAAACCGCTGCGTTCTGCGTTAAAAGGTAGCCAATCGTCCGGTTACTTTATTTGTATTGCACTTTAAATAAGTACAATCAATGCTTTTAGTCGATGTAACGGGTTTTTATAAATTTATTTCCATAACGCAAAGCTCTGAATTTAAAAATTTGTTTATACACCGAAGACTAGATATTTTTAATCTGGTTGAAAACAGCGAAACTTGTAAATATTAACTAAAATTAAAGGAAAATTATAAACGACTAGCTGACGCCGCGCGGTTTCACTCGCGTGGTTCCCGTTCCCGTAGGAATACGGGGATAATATATAGCCTATAGCCTTCCTATACTATCTAACACTAAAAGAATTTTTCAAATCTTACCAGTAGTTTCTGAGATTAGCGCGTTCAATCAAACAAACAAACAAACAAACTCTTTAGCTTTATAATATTAGTATAAAAGTATAACTAGCTGACGCCGTGCGGTTTCACCTGGTTGGTTCCCGTTCCCTTAGGCATACAGGGTAAATAGCTTATAGCCTTCCTTGATAAATGGGCTATCTAACACTGAAAGAATTTTTCAAATCGGACCAGTAGATCCTGAGATTAGCGCGTTCAAGCAAACAAACAATCAAACAAACTCCTCAGCTTTATAATATTAATAATATAGAATAGAGATATCTTATTTGAAGCGGAATCAAATTATGAGACAGACTTGTTTTATTTTTCTGTTGCAAGACAAAATTGAAAAGTCCAGAAATAAAGTTACATCTCTCACGGTCGAAACAAATAACATTATAACATTTTCTTTACCAGTCAAGCATACGAAGTATTTGATGTATACAAATACATACGAGTAGGTATAATAAATACGAAACTCCACGTAGTTTGTAGCAATATTGTAGAGTGCTTATTAAACTTACATGAAAGACCCCTTGCTTCAAGAGTTACTACAAAACTTTATTAATTTATGATCAACTAGCTGCGCCCTGCATTGTTACTCGCCATAAATAAATATGTTATTTTTTTCCGGATATAAAGTAGCCTATGTGTTAATCCAGGCTATAATCTATCTTAATTCCAAATTTCAGCTATTTCGGTTAAGTAGTCACGACGTGGGAGAGTATCAAAATTCAGTAGCCTCGTGTAGTTCCCGTTCCCGTGAGAATACGAGGATAAGTTTATGCCTTTCATAAATAGCATGGCTTTTTGGAAAATTATTTTACCACTATACTAAAGATAAAAATTAGGGTATATAAATCGCTAGTCATTTCACACATTTATTATTAATTAATGGTTAATTTGTTCTTAATTTAATGAAAATAATTTGATAAATAAGCTTAGAACAATAACATTTGTGTTGATGAATAACATTTTATAAACAACAATACATAATTTAAAATAAATAAGATTTCTTATCTTATTAGAGATAATAATATGCCGCCCACCACCACCACACCGCACCGCTTCAATACGGTTTGGTTATCTAAAAATTATATGTATGAACGCCCGCGACTTCGTCCGCATGGAATTCAGTTTTTCACAAATCCCGCGGGAACCATGGATTTTTCTGGGATGAAAAGTAGCCTATGTGTTAATCTAGAGTAAAATTCATTCCAAATTTCAGCCAAATCGCTTCAGTAGCCGCAGCGTAAAAGAGGAACAGTCATACTTACACACTTACACACTTTCACACTTACACACAAACTTTCGCCTATATAATATTAGTGTGATAGAGTGATTAGTATTTGCCCGTTAGTTGTGTTTTTTTTTCAGGTTTTTTATTTGCTGAAGACCACTTTTATTTATAGTCTCGCTCCAATACATTTATATCTGAACCATATGAAAAATGAAATGAAAATTGCCGTGATGTCCACGAAAGCTGACCTTTTATATTACTTTCCGTTATTAATTGGCGGATGCTGTTTGAAATGTCAATTATATTCCATAAAAATATTTTTTTTACAATAATTTTTATATATTGAGAAGCCTGTAATTTTATAAAAGTTGAAAGTTTGTCACAAGCTTTTGCTGGTGGGAGGCTTCGGCCGTGGCTAGTTACCACCCTACCGACAAAGACGTACCGCCAAGCGATTTAGCGTTCCGGTACGATGTCGTGTAGAAACCGAAAGGAGTGTGGATTTCATCCTACTCCTAACAAGTTAGTCCTCTTCCATCTTAGATTGCATCATCACTTACCATCAGGTGAGATTGTAGTCAAGGGCTGACATGTAGAGAATAAAAAAGAAGCTCTAAGTGTAGTATTGTAGGAAACTATGGTGTTTGAACTATGGTGGCTTTGGGAGGTAACAGGTTTCAAAGGTCCAGACTCAATCGTCCAATCATGTATATTTTTTTAAATTCTACCCCAGTATAATTTGTAAAAATGGAAATCATGACCCTAGTTGCCAGTCACTTAGCAAGCAACGCTTCGAAGAATATAGTTAAAATCTAACATTGAGGCCTCATTCGTACGAGCTACGTGACCATTTGAATCAGGACATGTACGCTGATTTTAATCTGAAACCACAAATCGGGTAGGTAACGCCATGAGCACAGCTAACACAACCTTATAATCTTAACTAATACCTACATTCAAACTAAAAAATAAACTAATTATAAATAACTAAAATAAGTTAGTATACCTAGCCCTAATGTAAAAATTTGGTAATAGAATTTAAATACATAATTACATATCTATTAGTACTTATTATAAATACATATGTACATACGTTTTTAACATCCGTAAGTTTTTCGAAATGTGGTCGTATCTTTACAAATCGTATAAAATGTAAAATCAAAATATAAGTTCCATTTCAATACCCATCTTCTGTCCAATATTTATATCGAATTTGCGAAAAGTTTGCGAGTTACAGCTGAAGTGAAAATAAAAGATAAAATATTCGATTTCAATTGAAACGTGAATATTATTGGAAAACTGCGCGAGCGTCCTTTGTCTTGATAAATTTACGATATCACCGACTGTTACACCGTAGATATTAATTACTTATGTATTAAAAACGATTTCGGAGACATTTTATAATAATAGTTGATCAAACATATAATGGTAAGTGTAATGTTTTACCCGCTGGCTCGCTCAGACCAACTCAACCAAGTGGCACGTCGATTCTTTTTCTACGATAGCTAACGCTTCGAAAACTAGAAAAACATATGGGAATGATGAATGAAAAGATCACGTGACCTGTCAATAGCAAATGTCATTTCCATACATCTTACTAGATTTCGAATCGTTAGCGATTGTAGAAAGAGAATCGAAGTGCTACTTGGCTAGGGGGGCGGGTCTCGCTGGGTGTCAGTCTTGTATACCCTTACACAATCGGTATTTGACAATCCAGCGGCTGTCAACTTGGCTACTTATTTATCACGTGATGCATCCGGCGGCCATATTATTCATCATCATCATCAACAACCCATAATCGGCTCACTGTTGATCACGAGTCTCCTCTCAGAGTGAAAGGGGTTAGGCCTTACTCCACCACGTTTACCCAATGCGGATCGGCAGACTTTACATACGTAGTAGTTTTCCTCACGATTTTTTCCTTCACCGTTTGAGACATGTGATATTTAATTCCTTAAATGCATAAAACTGAAAAGGTGCACGCCCCGAATGGGATTCAAACCTATGCCCATAGGCGTATATAGCGTCCGTGCCCACCCTAGAATGGACCTGTGCCCACCCTAGTAGTCTGGGCTACCGAGATGGAATTCTATAAGATACTAATAATAGACTTAATGTCGATCTAGATACGCCATTGTATGCCCTCCGAATCGAAGGCATCATACACTGTATTAGTCGAGCTATCACGAGTAATAATCGAGATGAAATGTATTTTATCTCAACTTTGCAACGCGAACGGGATCTATGCGAACAAAACCACGAACCACAGCCACACACACAAATAAACAATGTAATTTGTATGTTACACTGTTTATTTGTGTGAGTACAATATACCCACTCACGTTTCCAATCAAAACACTGCTTGAAGAAACAAGAATTGGATATCCTTCGCAATACATCGGTTTCTCTTTACCGTGTGACACGAGGACGAGGACCGCACCGTCTCAAGTGGGCACGATATCGGAGATATATGGGAGTGTAAGGTAAACATTACGAGCCCTGTATGTAAATATATCATTCCGAATCGTTAACATAAAACATAATGGTACCAAAATCTCTAAAATGCTTTTTGTGTACGTGAATTTGGTTTGATTCAGTATATTTGAAACGGACCAGTAGGCAACGACATTTTATATTATAAACATGTTAGGTGCCTACAAAACTTTACTATGCGATTCATTGAGATTAAGCCCCCATTCGCACGAGAGTTATTTTAATGGGCCTTAAAAAAGCTTTCAAATATAGTTAAAAGTTAAATGAAGCTCTATTTCCAACGCCCAAAATTGAAAATATAACACTGCTCGAAAAAAAGCGTCGTGTGAACTTATACTTATAAACGCATTTGTCGTATTTGAACGCTTTTTTAACGTCCGTTAAAAAGCTCTCGTGCGAATGAGGGCTCAGACAATTATCCACATTTGTCTGCGTCAGTTTTGACGCACTAGTAACATTAATTATCTCTATAAAATAAAATGTGAAAATAATCGTTTAAAAGTCAACAGTATAGCTTAAACCCACCACGCTGCTCTAATGTGGATAGGCGGGTCATAATTTTGACTCTTTAACCATTCGCGGCCCGCGAGTATTTTATCGCGAGTATTTTATCGGTGAGCCCGTCTGCGTTGAAGAAGCCGACTATTGCCCTTAGTGGGTTTACTTTATATTTTTACATGTCACGTAACGGATACGTTGGACGACTGGTCTTCCATTTAGGAGTCAAATGGGTCATTATCATTAACATCTGAAAATTAACGATAATTTTCAGATTTTTATGATAATGACCGGGACCGAAGCGGGTTGTGACTTGTGAGCACACAAACACGGTAACTTTTAAATTAAAAAAAACTCAGTATTTCATAGCCTGACCCAGGACTTAAAACAAAACCTGGTGATCCTAAGGCACCAAACCAACTGGACAGACAGTTTATTGTTTGTCTGAATTTTGTTTCATTTCATTAAATCTGTTGCAATAACGATAAAACTAAAGCATAATAAACATATTTTTTTTTAATTTATAGGATTAAATTATCAAACAAGTTAAGTATATTTCGGTCTATAATTGGTTAAAACATAATTTTCTATCTCTCAAGCGAGCCGTGATAGCCCAGTGGATATAACTTCTGCCTCCGATTCCGGAGGGTGTGGGTTCGAATCCGGTCCGGGGCATGCACCTCCAACTTTTCAGTTGTGTGCATTTTAAGAAATTAAATATCACGTGTCTCAATCGGTGAAGGAAAACATCGTGAGGAAACCTGCATACCAGAGAATTATCTTAATTCTCTGCGTTAGTGAAGTCTGCCAATCCGCATTGGGCTAGCGTGGTGGACTATTGGCCTTATCCCTCTCATTCTGAGAGGAGACTCGAGCTCAGCAGTGAGCCGAATATGGGTTGATCTCTCAAAGGCACTGCAAATATAGGTAGGTAAATGAATCTATCTAGATACGTTTCATTTTCATCGACTGCTAAAAGTCGCCAATTTATATAAATATCCGGACGTTTTATGAAATATTGAGAGAATCATCTCGACTAAAACAGCTTCATGGAATCTCATAAAAATAGTACCTAAATATTAAGGACCCATTCCAAGGATCCGTAATTTCATTTTGACTGTCACATTAATTTAATTTGCAAAATAACTTGAATGTTATTCACTTAATTAATAGCACTAAAATGTTCTCTAACGAACAGTATACTTAATAAGGATTTTCCATAAAGGAAATTAACTTCATTGATATTAGACTATTTTAAGAGTCCACTACAGGGCCAGGCCATTCTTACGTTTTGGGTATATGGAGCTTAGACCCATCACCAACAACTGCGAAATGCAAGTGATAAATGAGAGAGTTTGGATCGATTCAGAATCAATCCAAAATGGCTACACCAGATAAGACATCAGACATCTAGATAAAAGGCACAAAGACGTGAAAGTGATGATGCTAAGAAAAGCGGGCTAACTTGTTTGGAGGATGAAAATCCATACCCCTTTCGGTTTTTACACGACTTCGTACCGGAACGCTAAATCGCTTATCAGCACGTCAATGCCGGTAATGTAGCTAGCCATGGCCGAAACCTTCGACCAGCCAGACCTGGACCAAATTAATAAGAAAACCTCAATCGTCCCAGCCGGGGATCAAACCCAGGACCTCCGTCTTGTTAATCCACCGCACATACTACTGCGCCACGGAGGCCGTCAACGACGCGACGCGTTGCGTAGTGTGCGGAACATAGCGAAATAATATGGAAGCGACAGAAAAGCGATTAAAGCGCATAAGCGTACAATCCACGAGTCAATAGTTTCCTGGGTGAATGGCCTAAGAGTTAAATTCAACAAAGCTAAACAATAGCTCTAATAACTAAAGCCAATGACAAGCTATTGTTAAAACGTTCAAAGGTATACAGGCAGAAAACCACGCATAACAAGTTTTTTCAATGAAAAATGTTTACCCGTGTTCACATCAACGTATAGCTAAACTTTACTCGCAAAGGCATCTTCCGCTATACTCGTAGATGCACGAGAAAGCTGTGCGAGGAGGCGAAGCTATGCTGTGAAACTATGCGAACTTTTCAACAAACCAGATGATATGTGTACCGATGAGAAATGCCAAGCGCTGCGTGTGGTTGATACTGAACTACACAGCAAGCATAGCGAGAAAGTACCTATTATTGAAAGATGAATTATGATATAATGATCATTACCATTAAATCTATTGAAATTATGAACTGCCACACACAGACCTACACCCTAATGGAGTTGTGGGAGTAGAAGTGGTGTTGGATGTAATTGTAGGTGTTAGATATTGATTGGTAATCCGCTATAATGGTGGGCGTATTTGGTTGACCTTGCGGGGTGAGAAATAAGTGTTCTTATTCTTCACTGAAATTCACTTTATTACTGACAGAGGGATCATGTCTTATGTGCGCACAGGTTCGGATTGACTGCAATTCCCATACATTCATATTACGTCGCAGCTCTACCCACTTATCTGTCCGTGGGATGAATAGTCACACGTCATATTCGAAAGATGAACTGCCCTTGGGTAGTATAGTACCACAAAGAGTTTCATCAGTTTTAACGACAATTTTAAGTTTATTTCGTAACTCTATGTTGCGGAATTGTACCTGTAGATTAATTCCGCATTTATATTGAATATAGATCTTTGACGTTTTTACACTTTACCATAGAAACTTTTGAAAAAATTCTGTGGTCAAAAATTTAGTGTCAATCTTGAAAAATGTTGTAGGAGTGAATGGGGTTGTGACCAGTACTCATTCATATGGGATATGGAGCCTAAACGCACTATGCTTTGTAATGCTGTTTGGTCAAGCTTAGGATAACAATAATGATACGATCTGTAATGATCACTGGAAGATAGCAATGAAAACGTCTATTAGCTTAACGGCCTCTCCAAAGCACAATTTACAGACTTTTAAGGTTGCATCCCATGTTTTTTATTTATTTTTATTGATGGTATTAGTGATGATGCAGTCTAAGATGGAAGCGGGCTGATTTTGATTGATTAGGAGAAGGATGAAAATCCACACCCCTTTTGGTCTCTACACGACATTGTACCGGAACGCTAAATCATTTGGCGGTACGTCTTTGTCGGTAGGGTGGTAACTAACCGAAGCCTCCCACCACCCAGACCTGGACCAGGACGTCAGAGGCCGTCAAAACATACATCTATGTTTTGCAACTGCTCTGCACTATAGCACAGGTCTAATGTAAAAACTCCGTAACAAGGGAAAAATGGAAAAAAACTATGAAAAATACCTGAAATACATTTCATAAAACTTTTTCTTTAATGAAGAGAGCTCGGGAGACTAATTTGAATGGAAGTTTCGAAACATTTGTTTGAAACTAACTACCTATGTGGTTTTTGCTATAGAAATTGTGGAGTCCCATATGCGTTAGTTCTTTTTAATGGTAGCTTCACGGCATTTCTAGAGGTACTGGGTATATGAATGTTAACTATTACGATTTTATCGATGTGGTGGTGACGTCTTTGGTAGATCATACCTGTACGGAACAGTATCTATACTAATATACGTATTATAAAGCAGAAGAGTTTGTATGTTTGTTTGATTGAACGCGTTAATCTCAGGAACTACTGGTCCAATTTGAAAACATATTTCAGTATTAGATAGCCGATTTATCGAGGGAGGCTATAGGCTATACCTATTATATTTTCAAAATAATTAGGGATCCTTCCGGAAACTTCAATAATGTAACCCTAGGTATACAAAAATTACGGAAAATATTGTATACATCGCGTGCGTTGCAAAAACTATTGATGTTAGAATGTTTTATTTGTTAGAAATTAGAACATAGTGTACTACATTTTTGTGGAACACGTAATTTTCTACAAAAAATATCGCGACAGCATATTATGCCTAACTATTATAGTCATAACACATTATGGATGCGATATAGGGGACACAATTTAAGGATTTTTTATTTCTATTTACAAAAGAAATCTAAGATGGAAGCGGGCTAACTTGTTATGAAAATCCACACTTCTACACACAATATCAATAATTGTTGCATTTTAGAGAAAATGGGAATTTATTTAATGTATTTATTTAAAAAAACATCTATAGGTAAGGTACTTGATTGTAATAACGTATCCTGGATTTGATGTTGTGACCAAAAAAACATACCAAATTCATACGAAAATCGTTTTGTATTATGATAGGCAAAAGGTACGGAATATTTTACTTAGCGGCTGTTATAGTAGGAAAACTATAAAAACACGGAAAATAAGCTGAAAGCAAAGTTTATCTCAAAAGTTTATTTTTTATATATTTATGCTTTATTTGATTACAGAATTAACTTGATTTTACTGGGTCCGCGGTTTTTCAGATGTAATTTTAAAAAGAAACAATATGAGTACCTACTAAAAAACTAAAAAAAATTGGTTGTCTGTAAAGTTGGTTTACTGACGATAGTTGAACGTGACAACGTCATAAGAAAATACAGATAGAATGGTTGCATTTTTCAAAATAAAAATGCAACAATCTTCATAGACCATAATATACTTTATTTCTAGTAAAAATAGTTAGCAACCCTAGAGCGAGGGAACGACGCATGACGTCATCTTTTTTCGAGTTTGCAGCTCCATCGAATTATAAGACGTTGTAACGTCAAAAAATCAGAGATACATCATGTGTTACTGTCAAATTTAACTGTTTTTTTTGTTTTTATTGTTTACAAGTTAGCCCTTGACTACAATCTCACCTGATGATAAGTGATGATGTAGTCTTAGATGGAAGCGGGCTAACTTGTAAGGAGGAGGATGAAAATCCACACCCCTTTCGGTTTCTACACGGCATCGTACCGGAACGCTAAATCGCTTGGCGGTACGTCTTTGCCGGTAGGGTGGTAACTAGCCACGGCCGAAGCCTCCCACCAGCCAGACCTGGACCAATTAAGAAAATCTCAATCTGCCCAGCCGGGGATCGAACCCAGGACCTCCGTTTTGTAAATCCACCGCGCATACCACCGCGCCACGGAGGCCGTAAAAATTTTATAAGTAAAGCGCCGAATATCTTATCATTCCATAGATTGGTCGTGCGCCACGAACCACAAGATTGTAGATTATATTTAAATATAATATTAATTCTATTAATTACTCACGTAGTAATTTTTTTACTATTTTTAAAGCAAGCGGATATGCGACCATGTTAATGGTTATTGTCTACGTCTAATGTAATATTTTAAAAAAATATTTTATTTTACAGGTCTGCAGTCACCAGAAAGCCCAGAAAGCCAACTTCGGGTAAGTGTTTTAATATAGTAACTTAAATGCACCAAATTGCTTATAACTTCTCAAAACAGACAAAAAAAAAGCAAAATCTCAAAATAGTTTGGCAAGTTCGTTCGTGTCTCCCGATTCTCAGACTCCCGTTCGACTGATGTACCTCATTTCCCCGCACGCACGATTTCACACCCGCGCAGTCATTCCCCCCGTCTCCCGCATATCCATGGGAGTGTCAACGAACTTGCCAAGCTATATTTTAATTCAATTCACAGAATTACATTGATCCTATTTTACTAAAAAGAACCTAAGCAAATTGCTTATATCATTTTTACTATTTTGGCGACATAAATAAAATAAGCTATACTCCAATAAACCACTTATGAATATCTATATACTATTGTAAAGATCTATATACTATTTTATAGATCTATCTACTAGCTACTACTATCGCGTGTCTATCGCCAAACTATCACCTCCTGGCCTATTGTTTTATTTATACTTTTTTTATTTTTTTTATTCAATGACAAGTTAACTCTAGACTGCGATCTCACCTGATGTTAAGTGATGGTGCAGTCAAGATGAAAGCGGGCAACTTGAAATTCATACGTACAAGACACCTGGACTAGAAGTTCAATTGGAAAAATATATACCAAAAATTGCATTTATTGTACGATTATTAATTAAAGCCATTAAAATGAAAAGTGCAACTGACACTGAAATGTTATTTTACTGACTGGAATTAATATTTTTTTTTAAATACAAAATCTTTATTGCTTAAACATACAAGTTTTTACAAATTTCATTGTTGAAACCTTTTGGGCAGGATGGTGACTGTGACAGAAGGACTCACTCTTCCATAGCCAATTATAACATATGTATATAATTATGTATGAATGGTATAATCGTACTTGAAATGCAATTTATTTATTTATCGAAACTTCTATAAGGAATTTTTGCTATTACCTATAAAAAACCGTCCACTAGGAACTCTTTCCAACCCTGTACGATACCTATAAATGGAATAGTATCCACGCTCGTACTTTCCATAACTAACAAGAAATAAGTTCAGTACTTTCAATAACGGCGCACTAAAGTATAGGTGTTAAGAAGTATTAAAGTAACAACCAACAAGTTCTAAACGACTGAGAGACCGCTACGCCTTTTAAAACTAAGAGCGACCGACTTTAAAGTTGCTGTAAACTCCCGCACTACGGTTCTGTATATACGAGTACAAGCGGATGTCCACGACTTCGTCCGCCCTTAGACCTCTGTAATCCGGCCCTATCGCAAAATCCGTTCTTACGGGATAGGTACGTACTTACTAACTATAAACAAACCTCCCTCCCAAATTTCAACATTGTACATTAAGCGGTTTTCGAGATTTTATGATGAATGACCTTTCGCATTTATATATTAAGATACGTACAATATACAAATAACTAGCGTAATTCTCATTTCTAATGGAATTCCGGAATAAAATACATAGCCTTCGTTACATGTTACTAGTTAATAGTTTTATTGAAGCTTTAAATTTGTGAAAGAATTTTTCAAATCGGTTCAGGCGTCTTTGAGTGAGTGGTAAACCGTTTAGTGGTTTAGGTGTGAAAGCATAAAAAAAATACTCATCGGTATGTTTTTTTTTCTTAGTTTGTTTTTATGTATGTACATGTACGTCGAATTAAAATCTTCAATCATTAAAATCCATTATACTTAGAAAACTGTTTTTATTTTGAAATCAACTCAGCCGGTAATATTATAATTCAATCTTAAATTTTTTGATTTTAAATTCGTGAAGATGTTTTTGTTACGTTTTACAAAGATGACTAACCAACAGTGCGATTAGGCCCGATAAGTGGAACAAAAACTTCCGTGGAAAGTTTGTTAACTACGTATAAACTTGTGACACCCCTCGTATCATTACGATGTTTCTGAGCTTTCAAAATGAGTTTGTGACTTTTAAAAAGTTTCCTCATAAAGGTGAATGTAAAAATGTATACTTTTGTAACATTGTACATGTAACATTATACTATAAGTATACATAAGTAACTTTTTTGATATACGTTTTATCTTTTTTTTTTATTCATTACAAGTTAGCCCTTGACTACAATCTCACCTGATGGTAAGTGATGATGCACTTGTTAAGAGGAGGATGAAATTCACACCCCTTTCGGTTTCTACACGGCATCGTACCGGAACGCTAAATCGCTTGGCGGTACGTCTTTGCCGGTAGGGTGGTAACTAGCCACGGCCGAAGCCTCCCACCAGCCAGACCTGGACAAATTAAGAAAATCTCAATCTGCCCAGCCGGGGGTCGAACCCAGGACCTCCGTCTTGTAAATCCAACGCGCATACCACTGCGCCACGGAGGCCGTCAAAAACTTATAACTTAGTAACTTATAATTTTGATACACGTTTTATGTTTTATTTAGGTACTCTTAATACGAGTAATAAAATGTATAAGTAAATAAGCGACAGATTTTGCTATGATTTTTAATAGGACGCCCAGAACTTCGTCTACTTGAAATTCAAGTTATCAGAAATCCTGCAGAAACCATAAGACATATACAATAAAGTAAATTACTGTGAATATAAAAGGACTCTTATTTCTCAGCCCGCCAGGTCAATCGAATACGTTGATCATTATTGTGGATTACCAATACCCCTACAACATCCAACATTGGCATCCAACATAGGGATCCAACAGATATTTCAGGGATAAATAGCCTTGTGTTAATCCAGGGTTAAATCTATCTATCTTTTTTTTATTTATTCATAGTACGCCAACACATATTAAACGTTATAACTAAAAATAAACTTGAAAAAAGTCCGATATGTATATCAACACTGAGAGCACATTACATTTACATAACTTTAGTATGTAAAATTTATTATAAAGATTACATGTCGATGTTAATTAGTAAAATAGCATACAGTTTTAAAACACACACATATTTTGTTTTTTTTTTTGTTTTTATCCTTTACTAGTTAGCCCTTGACTACAATCTCACCTGATGGTAAGTGATGATGCAGTCTAAGATGGAAGCGGGCTAACTTGATATGAGGAGGATGAAAATCCACACCCCTTTTCGGTTTCTACACGACATCGTACCGGAACGCTAAATCGCTTGGCGGTACGTCTTTGTCGGTAGGGTGGTAACTAGCCACGGCCGAAGCCTCCCACCAGCCAGACCTGGACCAATTAAGAAAATCTTAATCTGCTCAGCCGGGGATCGAACCCAGGACCTCCGTTTAGTAAATCCACCGCGCATACCACTGCGCCACGGAGGCCGTCAAACACAACTTTAAAACATTTTTATCTTCTTTATCTCCATTTCAAATTTTAGTCAAATCGATTTAGTATAGTTTTTGGGTGAAGGAGTAACAAACATGCATACAAACTTACACGTTTAATATATAGGTATTAGTGGGATAAAAGAACCATTCTCATAGAAGAATCTGATATGGAGCTTAGGCCAACCACGATGTACAGGTTAGCAATCTTTAAGAAGAAGTAACGATTCTAACTACCTAACGTTCGACTTGTGAATTTTTCTTGTAATCAAAAAGGCCCTTATCTACCGCCAGGTAGCAAAATCCATGCAAAAGTGACAAAATCGATTTGGCAGTGTGGGCGTAAATTGCAGGCAAATTTTAATTTCACAACGGTATTATTTTTCCGATATTTCCTGTGTATAACGCGATATTGTGTAACATATTGGAAATTCTATTAGTGCGTCACGTAGGTAGTGAAATAATAAAATATACAACTACGGCGAGCATAATAATACCTCGATATCGAGCTTTAACAATATTATACTTCAATAATTTTCCTATTAATAGCTGTACAAGTTTCTAAAGCTCATTTTAGATGGTGGAATTAAATCGGGTGAGACGTGATTGTGCCTAGTGGACCCAGTGGTTATGACCTCTGTCTCCAATTTTTTTTTTTTATTTATTCTTTACAAGTTAGCCCTTGACTACAATCTCACCTGATGGTAAGTGATGATGCAGTCTAAGATGGAAGCGGGCTAATTTGTTAGGAGGAGGATGAAAATCCACACCCCTTTCGGTTTCTACACGGCATCGTACCGGAACGCTAAATCGCTTGGCGGTACGTCTTTGCCGGTAGGGTGGTAACTAGCCACGGCCGAAGCCTCCCACCAGCCAGACCTGGACAAATTAAGAAAATCTCAATCTGTCCAGCCGGGGATCGAACCCAGGACCTCCGTTTTGTAAATCCACCGCGCATACCACTGCGCCACGGAGGCCGTCAAACTCCGGATGGTGTGGGCTCGAATCCGGTCCGGGGCATGCACCTCCAACTTTTCAGTTGTGTGCATTTTAAGAAATTAATATCACGTGTCTCAAACAGTGAAGGAAAACGTCGTGAGGAAACCTGCACGCCAGAGAATTTCTTACTTCTCTGCGTGTGTGAAGTCTGCCAATCCGCATTGGGCCAGCGTGGTGGACTATTGGCCTAACCCCTCTCATTCTGAGAGGGGACTCAAGCTCAGCAGTGAGCCGAATATGGGTTGATAATGATGATGATGATGAATTAAATCGGGTGACTTTCATCCATCGACCTTATAACCAACTTTCATCCATTCACGATTTCCATTCAACCAGTCCATACTAATATCACAACCGGAAAAGTAACTGTATTTTGGTTTTAATAGGACTTTGAAGCTTTATAAAAGCTGCATTTTGTCACTCAACTAATAAAAAGGTAACTTGAAAGTAACAATGTAAAACATACTTTCGCATTATTATTATGTAGATACTAGCGGACGCCCGCGACTTCGTCCGCGTGGAATCATGGATTTTTCAGGGATGAAAAATACATAATTACTACATTTTCATATGTAGCCTATGTGTTAATCTAGAGTAAAATCTATATCCATTCCAAATTTCAGCCAAATCGCTTCAGCGGTAGCGGCGTTAAAGAGTAACAAACATTCAAACAAACAGCCATACAAACTTTTGCGTTTATAATACTAGTATGTAGGTATATATATTTCTCATCAAAAAAATCGTAACAGTTTTTTTTTTTTTTTTTTTATTTTTTTTATTGATAAGATATAACAATTATTTTACATATCGATACTCTCGCCAAACTGTAGGCCAGGCAGTTTGTTGGCGAGTTGACGCTCATTATTCTAGTTATTTTTTAAAAGTAATTGCTAAATCTAATTTTAATAAGATAATTAAAACTAAGGTAACCTAGGAATTTAATATTATAAATAATATAATGTTCGCCTGGACAGTAATTGGGGACTGTTTCGGTTTTCTCATGAGGAGTATATTTCCTACTTGTATCTAACTACTTATTATTTATATTGTTTCTTATGTTCAATTACGATAACTAGTACAACATAGTATTTGTTACTATTGTATCGCTATACGTATGTTGTATTATATCTTGATTTTTTATTAAAATCCCAAAGAAAGATATATTTGATTTAAAATTTTTGGTTTGTGAGTTGCTAAGTTTGGCCGGTGGGAGGCTTTGGCCGTGGCTAGGTACCACCCTACCGACAAAGACGTACCGCCAAGCGATTTAGCGTTCCGGTACGACGTCGTGTAGAAACCGAAAGGGGTGTGGATTTCATCCTCCTCCTAACAAGTTAGTCCGATTCCATCTTAGATTGCATCATCACTTACCATCAGGTGTGATTGTAGTCAAGGGCTAACTTGTAAAGAATAAAAATAAAAAAACCCTTTTATGTAGTCAATATAGTCTGACTAATGTAAGTAGAGACTTAAATCGCCCGCCAAATTTAAAAAAATCATTTAAACAAATTGAAAATACATGCGTTTTCATAATTTGTTTAAATTATTTTTTTGTTTCTACATTACAACCTATAAATAAGTATTAAACTCAGTTATTCCAATATTTGCACTAAATTTCAGAATTTACTCTGATATTTATTTAATTTGGCGGGCGATTTAAGTCTCTACTTTCATTACCCAAACTCTAATCATTAACAACAGATCAAAGTTGCCATGTCTGAAAACGACTACCTTCCTACGTGTTATTTAGTTGAACTATAGAATAATATTCTATATCAAGCCTTTGTTCTATCGCTTTCAAAATAGAGCGATATTTTGCCTTCAACGTTCGCATTCCCCCAATCAATCTGGTAAGACAATACAAAGTGTCGTATTTCCCCATAGGAGTTTCCTTTAGAGAGTAAAGTAAATTGATTTCAAAGAGTTGCCTTCACGGGAAATGAACACTGTAATTTATTATTGCGTTTTATACGCTAGTTGTTGCTTCCGACTTGAATTTTTTGATATAATTTTTCCTGGGAATTGTCTCTATGGAATAAAGTCCGTATTAATTTAATTTCATGAATATGACTAGTCTTCCTGAAAGCATAGGTTGACTCGCCCACAGGACCTATGGCCTACGCTGGCCCAATGCGGATTGGACTTCACACACGTAAAGAACTAAGAAAATTTTCAGATATGCATGTTTCCTCACGATGTTGTTTCTTCACAGTTTGAGACACGTGTTAATTGATTTCTTGAAATACACATACCTAACTGAACTGAAAAGTTCGAGGTACATGCCTCGGACCGGATTCGAACCTACACCCTCCGCAATCAGAAGCACAGGTCATATCCACTGGGCTATCACGGCTTTATAGAATTTAGCATAGGGTGTAGTATATACTTGTACCTATCTCTTTTAAGTAAGCCCGCTTCCATCTTAGATTGCATCGTCACTTAACATCATGTGAGCAGTCAAGGGCCTCTTTTAATTCAATAAAATATGAAAAAAGATGAAAGAAAAAATATATATATTCAACGTCGCCAGGTATGAAATAGTACCATAATATTTGTCTTCAACGCTCGAGTTCGATCGATCTTATAACACAGTACCTACAGAGTGCTTTATTTCCCAGAGGAAATTCTTCACGGACTGGGGTAAATTGATTTCAAAAAGTTGTATTACCTTCCCATCCCTTGTATTGTCTTGGATCATTTACCTGCTTATTCAGATTGAATTATTTTACGCTGTTATACTTTTCTCATCAAAATAAATAAAAACAGTTAAAAATTAAGGTATTAAATACTGTTTACTTTATTAAACTCATGATAGTTTATTACGCAGAATCAGTTGATGACTCAAAACCAAAAAGTCTGAAGTTCGATTACGTCCGTTAGAGCCCATAGCTCCTCCTAACACAATCCTTAATAAGGGAAAAAGAAATATTAGTCACATTCAAAACAATTTACAAATCAAAAATGTGTAAATATATTCAGGCCATGGCAACGCCATCTACATTTTATACACATAATACACATAATCATCGTCATCACCACATCAGCCGATGGACGTCCATTGCAGGACATAGGCCTTTTGTAGGGCCTTCCAAACATCACAATCGTCAGTCCACCTCGTGGGGGATCGACCAACAATGAACAGTGCGAGGTCGCCAATCCTGCACCTTGGAACCCCAACGTCCATCCATTCTTCGAACTATGTGCCCCGCCCATATAAGGATAATGTCATATCACTATTATAACATAATGTTATACGGGGTTGTATGTGGTTATATTTGTTACTTACAATCGCATATTATACATTTCTCGACTACGGCTACATAACACAAGCCAACAGAAGCTCTTTAATTATCTGAGGAACGTCGGACTAAATTAACAAACTTGTTCAAATGTACAGTCAGCGTGAAACTAGCGAGCTCGGGTGATATACATCCAGGGATTAAGTGTTAGCCGAGTACAATCAGCAGAACAAGTTAATTGTGGAGTAAAAACAACACGATTCTGTTGTATAGTGTCTGCCTCTACAATTTTGTAGTATATTGGAAAAAATAGTTACACGACGTCGTTTATTTATCATCATTTTCATCTTATTGATTGTGAGTTATATGAGTTTTTGTTTCTTCTAAGAAATTTTCAATTAAATTCTCAGCCCGGAGTTGGAACATTGGTCCCATGTCTCGGAGAGGAAAATAAGCCGTCGGTTCAGATTATTTATTAATAGTTAATGAATTTAACATCACAATCACCCGAAGCCTGCCAATCCGCAATAAAACAGCGTGGTGGGCTTAAACCCTGCAGTGGGCCGTTAAAATATGCTGATATGATGATTGTCCTGCAATTATGATGATCATCATCATAATTGCAGGACTTACCCACTTACATTCTATTTTGTACTTCCAAACACTACAATTTTATGCCGCCTGCATCCTTGTCCTTGTCACTTGTCCTTGTCCACTTGTCCTTGATGTTTTGAGTTTTCTCGGTGTTGCCAGTCCATGTGGACCTTGCATCGAAAAATGCGAAGTAGACAGTGCATAAGTATTGCCATAAGTTTAACTATGAGAACAGTACTTAGAAACCATGTCTCAAATCTGTAAGACATAGGTATTGTATAAAATAATCAGCTACATATTATTATTAAGGCTTTAAACTCGGCTGAAGTAAGTATAATAATTATAATATTTAACTTCAGAATTTAAAAGTTCTACTAAATAAAAGAAGTAAGGACAGTTTTTTGTTAGATAAAACTGCACTTTGCTCAAAAGGCTGTGTTATAAAGTTTTTTTACTACAAACTTGTCTGGTAAAGTTGGACCGATTGCTGAAAACTGCGCTCTAAGCTCTTTGATTTGAGTTTTAGTCGGTTAAGAAGTTAAATTTAGTTTGAACTGCACTAAGGCATTAGTTGGAGAACCTATTCGTTAAGCCGTTTTTCTTTTTCCCAAAGTCACCAATATAATTTAATTAACTTGTTCTACATTAAATATACAAAACACTATAATATATTAATTAAAACTAAGAATTACACAGTATATTAAATTTAAATTTATAATAAATAAAATAATTATAATAAATACACACCATCTAATTGTTCACCCAGAGGCAAGGTACCCAATACACTAGCGCTATTACCCCTCAGGATAGCAAGGCTTAACCTTTGGGCCAAATAAGCGCCAGCTCTTGGGTCACCTGAAGCATGGACCAATTTGTCAGACATAGCATTAAAAAATTTTTTAGTATCTGTTGACCATGGGCCTAAAGTCTCAAAGGCAAGCGCCGCAAATACATAGTCATTCGATATGACCGAGTATTTACGACGCTTACAAAATTGAGCGTATTCAGCAGCTGCGCCAGGCGTTTGGGACGTGCGTGATAGATGAGACGCTGCCAACGTATCTACGCAGGTTGCGTCCCATACTAAAGCACGCCCCATAGACCACGGCACTATTGTCATCCCGTCGGGCCTCTTGCCGTCATCCCTGAACAAACCGGGAGGTTCTAATTGTGCAGGAATAGCGGCAGTGGCCAGTGCGCGACGAATTATATCGTTAATACTACCGTGGCGATACAAACGACCAGCGCTTCTGTTGCAGCTAAGTCCATGATGACCAAATTGATCCACGCGGCTACCACAGGGGCAGACGTGAGGCTCGCAAATTTTGACACCCAAACGTAAGCATACGGCTATACGGAGCGTTGTCCTATCAAGAACCGTCCCTAAGTTATGTGATGGCAAAGCCTGTAGCCAATGACCAGACTCCTTCTCAGACAACGCCAAAATACGAGCCTTGTCTGAAGAAGAAGTACATTGCTCTAAGACACGTCTATGTGTAAGCAATAAAAGTGGTTTGTCCCACAGGCTCTGACACCCCACAGACACAGGATAACTCTCGCTAGGGCATGATGAACTCCATGCTGACCTTGCTTCTGCAAGACTCTCCACAACAATATCAGTCGGACTTGATGAGTTGAGGATCTGACTGATAAGTGCAGTAGAGCTGGAAGCAGACGCTAAGAATGCTGGAAGTGCAACGCTTGATATGGATCGTATGCCCAATCCACCATATCTGACGGGCAGATTCGCTTGGGTCCAGGTTCTATCATCAAACTGTAAATTTAGAATTTTGGAAAGAGTATCTTTAAGAGACACATCTAGGTATGAAAGCAAATGAGGATATTTCCAAAAGGAACAGCAACGTAACAAATACATGAATTTTGGAGCAAATAAACATAATCGAAGGATATAAAGGGCCATGTGAGGGTTGATATCTAAAAGGCGATGCGAAAATTTATTAAAAATTTCCAATTTTGAATTTAAAAGAGGAGAAAATGCGTCATCAAATATTGGGCAACCGAGAAGTGTTAAATTATTTTTAGTAACTACAGCGAAGTTTGGCAATAATGAATGTAAATTATTTTTTATTTCGTTTATTTTTTCTATTTTTAGTGATTCTCGAAAATACACCTCACACTTAGAGTAATTTAAGTGTAGGCCTACTTCCGAAAATTTTTCAATAACTTTGGATAAGTCTTGGATGACTGTTGACGCATTACCTCCTATAGAGCCGTCATCTAAGTACCATAGGTTGAAATTGGAATTTAGAGTCGAAATTATAGGATTTATCACGAGGCTAAAAAGAGCGGGACCAAGAGGATCACCCTGTTGACAGCCAACTGCTGATTCCAGAACATTTTTACCAAACAATAATTTTGAAGGAGAGCCATAACACTGCCACATATAATCTGAAATTTCTGGAATTTGTTTTTGAATTTCATTTAACATGGCTCCTCTATCGACCGAATTAAAAGCATTACGTACGTCAATTTTGACAAAAATGTCGTAATCGCTAGAATTTAGATATGTTCTGGCCGCATGTACTGCAGCCTCACAACCTCCCTTAACACCAAAACCCAACTGTATGGGTTTAAAAATGGCCGACATCTCGTTTTTTATTTTATGGCAACACATTTTGGAAGCTAGCCGGCGATATGTGCTGCCGACAGCAATGGGTCGTATACCACCGTCCTTCTTATTTAAAGCCACCAAATTTGCTCCATATAAAATAGATGATATTTCAATGGGAACCTGGCCAGACAACATCAGATTGACAAGACTGGTCAACTCCTTTACGAGTGAGTTGCTGTCTTCACTGAGAAGGAGACCGGTCAAGTCCTTAAGGTGTTGTGGCGAAAGCCCATCTAGGCCACCAGCGGATCCGTTTGGAAAACTAAGAATCCCTAAACGTATAGCATCTGCGGAAATCTTGAGTTGGGTTACGGCATTAAGGGAGGGAACGAATGGCTGTGATGTTGGCGAAGGTAGGGGGTGCTTATCCTTTAAAGAGGCCAAAGTCTCAGCATGAATCTGTAGCAAGGACGTCATCAGAAAAAAGAAGCTTGGCAGCATTTTTAACATTCCCGTCGCTCAATTTTTGTTCTATCAATTTAATTAAATTTTGGTGTGAATTTTTTTTAGATAAATTAAGTTGAAATTGTAATTGGTGATTAATTGTTGAGGTATTATTGTTATTTATATTTTGCTTGATTTTTTGCGTGAGAGATAATTTGTGGTCAGGAGATTCAATATTTAAAATTCTGTAAGGGAATGTTAATAAATGCTCCCATGCTTGTGGAGTATTTTCAGATGTGACCCCAGCCACACACTCCCTGAGACTGCGTGCCACAGTGACACGAGCCCCTCTCGGAATGCGCTTGACCACTCTGGTCCCGTTTTTTAAATTTGCGAGCCTCAACCATAGGGATGAGTCACTCGAGAGGCCATTATCACACTGTACATTGTCTGAAGAAATACTTTTTGCAGGTGTACAATTATTGACGTGAACAGTGTGCCGACGGCTACAATGGATATTGAGGCCTCTTTGCCCTTTGTATACTTTGCCGTCGACACATATAGGACACTCAAGCAACTCTGAACAAATAGATGGATTATTATTAAGATAAGGCATAAAATGATTTAAATATTTACAGATAAAAATAATAAAAATGATAATATAAAAGTAAAAAACACTTTTGCTGATTTAGGATGCACTACACAAAAACATTCGCATTGCACCTTACCATAGTTTTTAAAAAAAAAAAAAAAAATATTTTAGTGTATGCGCGCACCTGGTCACGCTTCAATAAGTCTTTATGTTGTCATTTTAATAGAGTATTGTGGGGTATATAGTCCATTGGAAGCAAACAAAACGGAGGATCACTGTCCACAGCGGGCCTCACTGTGGGCCTCACTTATGTCTTTATACAAGGCTCTCTGGGGTCGGGGGTCGCTAGGGCCACATGAAGTACAGGCGCCGTGGTGTAGATCGCCCAACTGTTGGGAAATGCCCCCAACGAATGCGACAGCGTAATAATAGTTTCGAAAAACATATTATTTGCCAAATATTAACGTATTTCACTACGATTTCACTACGATTTTATTTATTTAATAAATAAACATTGTTTTTGAATGTTGTGACATTGACATTTTCCCAAAACGTTTTTAAATCTACGAAACTTATTTCGTCAGTATGTATGATGTACAATACAGCTTTTATTACATAAAAAACAGAATATTTTCAACAGTGAATTACAAATGAAATTAAATTTTTTAGTGTAAAAATTTAACTCATCATCATTAGCATATTTTAATAGCTCTCTGAAGAGCGTCTCCTCGTATAAAATTTGGAGCTTAGAGCCACAAATCTGCTCCAAAGCAGATCTGCAAATTTAGATGATAATATTTAAATTTGTAACAATCAATATTAGATTCTTAGAAAGTAAAAAAAACCTGAGAATCTGAGTAGGCTGCATCATTGTTTACCATAACGTGCTAGCCAACTGCTGTCACTAGGCTCCAATTATGCGTGATAGAAAGCAATGAAGTCTACTTGAAGATATCTACGTTGTAGATGTACAAGGCGAAATCTTTAAGGGCATTCCATAACTTCGCAGTGCTAATCAGAAACGAAAAACGAAGACGCTTCGTATGAGCCTAAGGGACCTCAACTTCACAAGGATGAATCCTTACAATCTGCAGATTGCTGCGATGTTTGGCTGTTCTATGGTAAATGGAATTAGATGGAAAAATTCCTGGGCACACTCTTCGAAATAAATGTAGTAGAAATCGACAGACAGGCGATCTTGAGCGTTTGTTTGTTTGCTCCGACGTGTGTTTGTTGAAGTTAACAATAATATGGATCAACGAACGTGCTCTTCTCCATGCATCATGTTATCTCATTAAGACATCATCGTCATCATCAATTTGCCATCTGCGGGCTACCATCTCCGAAGAAAAGTGTTTAACGACCGAGAGTACATTTTCTCATATTTTCCCAAACAAGTTTCACCTGCCTATTCCCGTTCCAGTGAGAATACGGGAATTAAATATAGATTATGACGCTCACAAATAATGTGACTGTTTGGCGGTAAAAGAATTTTCAATTCAGTAGTTTTTACCCCGTAATAATTTTAGTGTAGAATAAGGATAGGTCTTCGCCTCAATCTATACTAATATTATAAAGCTGAAGATTTTGTTTGTTTGGTGGGTTAAACGCGCTAATCTCAGAACTATTGGTATTTCAGTGTTAGATAGCCCATTTATTGAGAAAGACTATAAGCTATATATTATCACGCTAATAGAAATAGGAGGGGAGCACCAATGAAGTATGTTTCAAAATCGGGGGAGTTTTTCCTATTAAGAGCTTACGAGACATGGGCATAAGTTAGTTATTTCTGCATATCGTAGTCGAGGTTACTACAACATTGATGAGTTCCTTAAAGATAAAAGCGCTTGGTGGCCATTGGATCAGCTTCCACCTTCACACAAAAAGTAAAACTATTAGAAATTGTAATGTTATCATCAATTGTAAATTATATTATTGTGTGATTTTTTAAAAAAAAAAGACTGTTGAGTTTCTTGCCGGTTTCTTCTCAGCAGAACCTGCCTTCCGAACCGGTGATAGAATCTTTACAAATAGTCAACTGACGTGTCAATAGTGCTTATAAGCTGAGCCTACTTGAAATAAATGATTTTTGATTTGATTTGATTTCATTTGATTCGAGTACGTTGCGTGCGCTGCATATACGGTTAAAGTTTCGCAAAAATCATGTATGACAGAATTGTCCCCTATAAAAATTCTAAAAAAAAGTCCGCGACAGTTCCCGCGGGATTTGTGAAAAACAGAAAACCACGCGGACGATGTTGCGAACGTACGCTAGTACTCCATATAGGATCTCTCTAAAAGCTGCTACAAAACCAAATTACACAGTTAAAGATATCATTGAGATCTATAAATATTCTTCTAACAAATAATCTTCCCGCTTTCCTACATATTGCTGACATTAGTTCCGCGAACCGATCCCCCGTTCCTTCAGGCTTCAGTTAGTAATAGGCGCCATTACTGTAACAGATCGATAGTTGTAGAGCCTTTTTATTTTAGAAACAAGTGCTCTTATGTGAGTCAGAAATTTATTTAGATCGTTGATGTGTTTTAATCTCATTGTGGAGTGCAATCGGAATCAGCTACAGTTATCTATACTGATTAATAAAGCTGAAGAGTTTGTTTGATTGAACGCGCTTATCTGAGAAACTACTGGTCCGATTTGAAACATTCTTTCAGTGTTAGATTGCCCATTTATCGAGGAAGGCTATAGACTATATTTTATCCCCGTATTCTTACGGGAACGGGAACCACGTGGGTGAAACCGCGGGGCGTCTACTAGTCAACCCATATTCGGCTCACTGCTGAGCTCGAATCACCTCTGAGAATGAGAGAGGTTAGGCCAATTAGTCCACCACGCTGGCCCAATGCAGATTGGCAGACTTCACACACACAGAGAATTAATAAATTATCTGGTACGCAGGTTTCCTCACGATGTTTTCCTTCACCGTTTGAGACACGTGATATTTAATTTCTTATAATACACACAACTGAAAAGTTGGAGGTGCATGCCCCGGACCGGAATCGAACCCAGACCTAATGTTCCGTAGATAGCAATAACAAGATTTTGCAAGGTATGCAAGAACAGACTGACAAACATACATGCCTTACAATGCGTTGCCTAGCACAGTCAAACAAAATTATATTATTTAAAGCCTCATGTACTGTTAATTGTACCAGCTGCTATCATTCATCATCATCATTATCAGCCTATGGACGTCCACTGCTGGACATAGGCCTCTTGCATGGACCTCCAGGCATAACGGTCTCGAGCCGCCAGCATCCAGCGGTTTCCTGAGCTTGATTTCCTCGGTCCACCTAGGGGGGGGTCGACCAACATTGCGCTTTCCGGTGCGGGGTCGCCATTCCAGCACCTTGGGACCCCAACGTCCATCGTCTCTTCCAAAGCTCCGTCACAAAGAGTATTCATATCATTAGTAGAGCACTATAAAACATGCATCAAAAGTTGTTAGTCGTAGTCAAAAAATGCGACGCGCTTACATACGAGTACTGGCTACAGAATAAATATAGATATATCCGATGGATATATATAATATATCATCAGATATATAATATATATCCACATTCAAGCACGTCTCACATAATACCAACTATTATATGAGTGTTCTCGAGAGTGTAGATCCAGTATAAAATTAAATATATGTAGATTGTGAAAAGTTACACTAGTAGAGAAAGTAGTAAAGTTCCTCTTTTGAAGAGGTCTCGTGCATATCACCTCCCGCCTTGAAAGTATTAAACTTACCCACTCGTAACATAACGACTTCTATATACGTGGAGCTTCCACTCTTTGCGATGTTATTACGATGTACAATTTTAGAGAGAAATCCTTCCAATGAAACATTCAAAGAAAATGTACGTCTAAAGATTTCATTTCTCCGATTAATTTCCTCTTAATTTTCTATCTTACCTGACTATTTAATCCATGTTATGAAATATTTAATCCTAAAGCTATTTCCTATATCTACGTGATATTTACGGAGACGCAAAGTTTTTACCCCTAAGAAGAGACTCGAGCTCAGCAGTGAGCCGATTATGGGTTGATCAAATCAAAGTTTTTTATCAAAACATATAAATAAAATTAAATCTGTGATTTAAGTGTTTATAGTTAGTTACACGATACTAAAACACAAACAAACTTTTTTTGAATTTTGGCATGTGTATATAGAATGATGAACGTTCGCTTTAATAGCATTTTAAGTGAATGTTAATTAACGATTAGCTTCATATAATATGACAGAAGAGCCGATGGACGTTAGGGTCCCAAAGTGCTGGAATGGCGACCCCGCACTAGTAAGCGCAGTGTTGGCCGACCCCCAACCAGGTGGACTGACGACATCAAGAGAGTCGCAGGGATTCACTGGATGTAGGTGGCTCAGTATCGTGTTGTTTGGAAGTCCTTACAAAAGGCCTATGTCCTGCAGTTGACGTCCATCGGCTGATATGATGATGATCATGATGCATATGACAGTTTTAAAACAAACATACTACAATTATTACAATGTTCAATACCCCATTTCACGGTTTCTCCACTAAAATAATTTCAGTAGAGAATCCGTGGAATGGGGTAGTTAAAGAAATTGTACGTTCCGAGAACTCATCGAAAGCAATAAATAATTTTGCTCGCTTTTCTATATATTGCGGGAATTAATTTCACGAACCGATCCCCGTTCGTTCAGTCGGTAATGGGATCTAATATTACTAGAACGAATTGATAGTTAGAACGGTTTTCTCTTTGATGATGTTCTAACATTCATTGGAGCTGTATCTACAGTAATACCTATTATAGGTATTTGTTATAGAAGGACAGGTTTAATGAACTTATTTTACTAATGCTATCCGCGTAATTTTATAAACGCGAAAGTTTGTATGGATGTTTGGATGTATGTTTGGATGTTTGTTAATATCTAATGCCGCTACTACTGAAGCGAATTGGCTGAAATTTGGAAACGAAATATATTTTACTCTGGATTAATACATAGGCTACTTTTTATCCCGAAAAAATCCATGGTTTCCCGAGATTCGCGAAAACTGATGATTTTGATGATATGAATGTTTGTTACTCTTTTACGCCTCTACTACTGAACCGAATTAGCTGAAATTTGGTATTGAGATATATCATAGTATGGATTAACACATAGGCTTTTTAACACTTTTTATCCAGGAAAAATCCATGGTTCTCGCGGGATTTGTGAAAAACTGAATTCCATGCGGACGAAGTTAAGTTCATAATATACCCATGGTTGTCTCGATGGTTGAGTGATCCATGAAGGTTATGAAATAGAGGGTTTTTTCTTACAAGATATTCTCAATAGCAGACCGGTATTGGAAATAGTGTGGTGTTGCAATACATTCCCTCAGAAAACACATTCATAATTATCAATAACATCTGATAGTGATCCTTCCTCAAAAATTGACACTCTAAGCCCGCCAACCCGTATTGAAGCAGTGTGGTGGGTCGACGCGCCAAATCTTCTACTATAAGCAGAAAAACAGTACAGTATAGTCAAATTTTGCTGCCAAACCTTTACAAACTGTCTGATGATGTCAAATTTACCCGTATTAATTAATTCTCTCAAAAACTACAAAAACCGTGTCTCGTTGTCAGTTTTTACGCCAACTATCGGATAGAAGTTTTAATGAAATCACAAGTTGCTGTTTCTACAGCGTCGGTGAAACTTTTTAATGCATTTATATTTTGAGCTCTCCACTTTTACGTATCTAAAAAATAGAAAAATAAGTAGGTACTTACTTACTTATCTTCAAAATATTCTTATGGACACATTTTTATTACTCTTATTAACATCTATCTGAGAAGTCTTGTCAACTGTATATTTTGACTAAACAACAAGCCCTCTGCATAATATGTTTTATTCCGAACCGTATAGCAGTCAGGAAATTCAAAATTGTAAAGTCCACATGAAATGGAGTTAGGGTGGCCTTCTCACATATGTGTGCATGTTACAAACATAATATAATTTCGCGAAAATGGAATCGCGAGCGTCCTGTTATTAGCACAATTAATCAATTGGTTATAATATACAAATTTGTTAATTTTTTTTTATAATACGAGTAGTTATAGTTAATTTTTAACCAGTTAGCAAATACGTCAAATAAATTAACCCTTTTAATGTAAAACTCTCCACCACATTCATGTCATTTTGACCCAACAATATTAATTTATCATGTAATGTTTTGGGGTTAGCTTGAGTGACGTAATGATCCACGCTGAAGTTCTTTAATTACTTAAGCAGAGGGTTGTTTTAGGTTACGGTCAGTTTGTAAGCGATACTTTTATGTAGAACGTTTGTTTTTGTTTATGCATCTCAACTTGTCCGAGTAATAGTGTGATTCACAAGTGCTCTTTAGTACAAAAAAAGTTCTCCGTCTCCTATAAAATGGTAGAGGTGTCATTCGATTTGGAATTGAATTTAGATAGTTTTAGAAAAAATTGTAGGCCCGCTCGTATAAATTGCAAATGTTATAAACAATTAAATGAAAATAAAAAAGGGGTTTGGTTTTCGTCCGCCCTTAGACCTCTTTAATCCGGCCCACTCGAAAAATTCGATCTTCGGGAACCTCTACTATCTATAAACTACCTCCCTGCCAAATACTATATTTGTACAACAAGCGGAATTTGATATTTCGTGATGAATGACCTTTCGTATTTATAAATTAAGACTAGCTGACGCCGCGCGGTGTCACTCGCGTGGTTTACGTTCGTGTAGGAATACAGGGATAATATATAGCCTATAGCCTTCTTCGATAAATGGGCTAACATACACTGAAGAATTATTCAAATCGAACCAGTAATTCCTGAGATTAGCGCGTTTAATCAAACAAACAAACAAACTCTTCAGCTTTATAATATTAGTATAGATTAAAGTATGTACCTACCATAGCATAGCTTCATATTCGCTTTGCAAATATCTATGGGGCTTCAGCATTTGTCAAGTCTGGATTATTTACGTAGGAACAACTAAGCCGGTATTAAACTTTGGCAATTATTAAGTCACCAGCGGTGTCCAAAGTTTGATAAGCCTGTATTTATAGTTTGGCAAGATTGCTAAATATATATTTCTGTACGAGGGGGAATATTATTTAATACGAAATTTTGACTACATTCCAAACATTCAATGTATCTTGTCAGTTATTCTAATTTAATTATTCAATTCTTGTAGGAATAACGATTACATAATAAAAATATACACGTACATCTCATTTAATACTTGAAAAGAAGTCAGAAGAAAGAAATCCACTCTCATAGTCTACCGATTTCTGTAACTAACGTTAAAATATTCACCTCAAACTATCGATCTCCTATTAAAAAGTGGATGCACAAAAAGCGACAAAAAATCGTCCCCACTCAATGAGTGCCAAACACAACTTCTTGGCACTCAATTCAAGTAGTCGCATTTGCAAATTCAACCTTAAACTCAATCCTTAAGTTTGAATTTGCTCTAAATCTGGGATTTCATTGAATATTGGAATATGGATATTTAAAGGCCCTTAGGTATAATTTTCTATATCAATAATTCCAAAACTGTCAAAGCAAAATTGGCCAGTTTTTAAATGAAAAATTTCTGCATGATTGTGCGTCCTTTTATTATAAGAGGTCAATGCCTGAAAATCAAATATTCCAGAAATCAATAAATTTTCACCGTTAAAGCTGAAAATAGCAAAAACGCCATGCAAATTAGGGACACCATTGTAATGAAGTTGTAAAAAGTCCCCTTATGTGAGTATATCCGTAAATTTTTGACTAAATTACCGGACTATTTAGTCTCTCATTTATTTATTACTTCTTTTTTTTTAATTTTTAACAATATAAGTATAAAATACAAAACATTATTAAAAATTATTATTATTGATTCATGTTACTACGCATGTACGAGTATGTTAAGTATAATACAATATATACTATCCCAAGCAGTCGATACCTTATTGAGCATATTATCACAGGCGTCCACGTGACGGAGGAACGAAGTATGAAGGAGCTTTTAGTATTAAATATCAACGGTTTCATATTAACGGTCTTTGTTCGGCGCGTATTGTATATTCCCCATATACAATAGACACTAAATACTGTTCTGGAGAACACGGCAGTTTTCATTAATACGTAGCTAACACAATGCAGGCTTCACTAATGATCGAGATTGCTGCCATTGTTCAGCACTAATGAGATAGTATGTGATTTTTCCACACCTGTCCGGGTCATTGGACTCGTGAACTATCTCCTTTAATTAATTATTTTGAGAAATTTCGTGCTGGCTGGAGTGTACTAAAAGTTCGTAGGCAATGTTTTCTTGTCAGTTTTTATAGAAATTAGGAAAATATATATTTTTTTTAATAGAAAACTTTCAGTGTTTATATTTTTGAGCACTGGCAAAAGATCTGTAAATATTCCGGTCCGGTCGCCAAATTCCACACTATTTTAAAAATAGATATATATCTCATCATCGTCATCGTCCTTGACAACCCATATTCGCACTAATGAGCACGAGTATCCTCTCAGAATGAGAGGGGTTAGGTTAATAGACCACCACGCAAGTCCAATGCGGTATGGCAGATCTCACACACCTAAAGAATTAAGCAAGTTTTCAGGTATGCACATTTCCTTACAATGTTTTTCCTTCACTGACAGAGATATAATGTTTTTAAATGCACATAGCTGAATAGTTAGAGATGCATGCCATGAATCGGATTCGTACCTACGTAATCGGAATTGAAGGCAAAGGTCCACTGGGTTGACGCGGGTCTCATTTATATGCATCATAATTATAAACATTCAGCAATTCGTTTTACACTTTAATGAAGTATAAAACAGTACTGAAACAGTGTGAGTAATTATAATTTTAATAATCATACTGTTTGAAAAAATACAAGTAATTGGCAAAAAGTAACTGCTATTTTTTCTTTTAATATTTTTTTCTGCACTTGTGAAATCTAAAGGTCTATGTCATTTTCCTACAACGTATCCATATAACATGAACTAACAAATGTCATACAGTTAAGTTTGGAATAATACTTAATTTGACTTAGGTCTCAGCTTTTTTCCTGATGCATTGAATAGTATTCTCGTGTCTCAAAACTACGAAAATCTCGTTCAGACTCCCGTCAAACTCGACCGAACGAGACTCTCGGCAAACCCTGCTATCTACACTATAAACAACTCAACGTATTATGTATTTTTTAATTAAATCTCGCAATAGATAGTCCAGCGAAAACGACACAAAGGACAGCACTTCCAATGCACAGCTGGTATTTCCCGATTTCAATTTCCTGTCTATTTCCGGCCGCGTGTGTTCTCCACACACGTCAATGTGTTCGTTGACTGTATTTATGTGTAGGTTGGACGGATATTTAGTGGTCACACATACTCGATGCCTGTTGAGGAGAGGTCTTCCTGTGCCTCGTACAAGCATTCAAAGATGGGAAAATAAAGCCGCGACTGCACCGATACAGAAGCGCTATTCTGTAATTTCTCTATCTTAATTGACTATGAAACACGGCTAAAACTCACGTGATATTAGGTCGGAGTATGCCCGACTAGTTTCGAACCCATACGGGGCCCTTAATAATGAGCTGGTTCTTGCAACGCGGCACGATCCAAACTGCAAAGCGGCTGCGCGACGCGCAGCTACTCGCATCGCGCGCTGGGAGAGGGTTAAGTGGTAGGGAGTGAAGGTTCCGTTACACTCTCCGACGGTTCATTAGTGTCATCTTCATTAGACTCGTCATCTTGTAAGCAAACCTCACTGACGCTATCTTGTTCCAAGTTTGTTGTATGTGACAATGAAAGAAATAGCGGTTTCCACGCTGTCGGCAGCAACCATCCATGAACCTATAATTTTTAGTTTTTTAGTTTAGTTTCATAATCAATTAATATGAATAATACTCACGATACTTTCTAAAATTTCTCTATCTGTTTCTTTTTAACACTATGTTTAAAGATAAAGATGAATGAAAATAATGTCTTGTAGTTATTTATAAATAAGAACAATACACATATACCTATTGTGTTAACGTGCCAAGTTAAAATAATCTAAACATTATAACCGTAACTCAAACAAATAACTGTTTAAAGATATACAAACATTTTATACACAAAAAGGTTGTTTGAAGTATGAGTGGTTAAGCAGGACATTAAATACGTATAAAAATTGCCCTCGTGCATAAATTAAAAAACCCCTTCACTTTGAATGGCTCCACGTCGGAATTTTTAAACGTATCTCTACAAAAACAAACAGAGACATTAAACACACATAGTCATCCAACCTTTAAGCGTAAGTAGTATTAAATATAAGTCTAGACGAAACCCTTCATCATAAAATATGCACACTCAGCATACGTAAACACTATCAACAAATATGGCGTAATTAGAGAAATTTACTTGGGTCGGAGGGCCATTAAATATGCGAGTGTAAATACGTTCAGCTCCTTAATTGAGTCAGAATGTGGCGGGCTTACAAAATAATTTAAAACTAAAACATAAAGTTATGCACAGTTGATTATGCTAATTTATAAAGAGTGTAAAGTTTGTATTTACATTCACCTATACCAATTGAGTTACTAAAAACAAAACCGCGATTATTCTATGTTTATTATAGAATTTGAAACTACTGAAGCTAGAAAACAGAAATTTTAGCAGTATCTACTTAATTACAAACAGATTGTACTGTAAAATTGTAATTTAGAAAGAAAAGGAAGAAAGAAAAAACATTTATTTTAAAATTAGCACCTTAACACTATTATAATGCCTGATATCTCAACCACGGCTAGTCAAAATAAAAAATAGTCGAAGGATCAGAAGACCGGCACAACAAAAGTTCGGCACAACTTTAAAAAAGGTTCCAGTGTGCCTAGTGGGAGCTTTCAATATTTTCATACTGTTACTATCGCGTTAACGTAAACGCGAATTTATATGGAATTGAAACAGTTGTACTGTAGTGCCACTAGATGGCGCTATTTCAATTCCTTATAAATTCGCGTTTACGTTAACGCTATAGTAACAGTATGAAACTGCCACTAGGCCCTCTGCTCAACATTATGCTGCATGTACTAAGCAAATATTGCAAATAATTTAAAAACATTTATATTTTAAAAAAGAGCTGTCTACTTAATTTATTGCCGGCTTTTCTTGGTAAAGTCTGCTTTCTTTATCAGTAATAGCGTCACTACTCAGACAGTGGTGACATAACTTTTAAAAGAATTTTATAGAAGCCTGATTGAAAAATAGTCATTTGATTTGAATTTTACTTCACGTGAGGGAGGAGACTAGTAACTATACAATTTCGCCACATTTCTTGTAGAAAACAGCATAAAATTTAATCTTGGGGCACGGCAGTGCATCGAGCAAAAAAAGGGGGCACGGCCGTACTATACTTTTCTTGAAGCAATTCAAGCCATGTTCTACCCCCTGTAACTTCGTTGTCGATGAAATTAGAAACGTGAATTTTGAGTACCCAAGCAGGTATTCACGGTATATTTCAAATTTCATTAGATTTGAACAAGTAGTTTAGGAGTTATAACTAGTCAAAGTTTCCTAATTTTGCTAATTTTGTCACTCACTGACTCTAAGACACTTCCAGCAGACGTAAAAACTTCAAATTTAGAATACAATTAGTTGTTATATGTACTAACAAGCAAGCGCTCTAAACAATGTTATTAAATATAATATGTATTAATTGTACCATACGAGTATATGCGATGGCCAAGTCAATCTATTTATTTAAAATTTAAAAGATTTTTAATATTGATATGTTCACTATAAGATGTTGTTAGGTTAGCTAATTACGTAATAACTTGAAACAGAAAATCTCTTAATTACGGACAGAAGTAATCGACTTGGTATTACATGGATCTCACAACTTTTTGCGGTAGAATAACTAATTACGAGAATTGTTACATTTTACAAGTGTTGTTTTTATGGCATTATATTGTTTCCTTTAATGGCATTTCTCTTTCACTATCGAATATTTTGTACATAAGTCAACATAGTGCATAACAAGTTTACTGATTTAAGAAAGGCTAGTTTACCAAACTGCAACATTATAATAGAAAACAACAAACAACACAATTTTAAACCGACTTCCAAAAAGGAGGAGGTTCTACGTTCGGCTGTATGTATGTTTTTATTTTCTCAGAACGAATTTATAAGCAAGAGGTGGAGGAGGTATACCAAAACATTTATTAAAATAAAAATATTTAACCAAGTTTACATAGTTCCTTTCCATCCGCCCGCTTCACAGCCCTATCCTATCTCCATATATTTGCCTCTCGCAAATTGTCACTCCGCTGTACACCTTCAAACGCGTACACTGCTGTGACGACTAAGGGAATACAGAAACACGAACTAGATAGTACCCGTACGTTTATAAATAAAGCCTTCAACGTTCTCAGGAACGTTAACTATGTCATATTATAAATATCTTACTATGTACTTTGTAGTTCATTTAAATTATTTGTTTTATTATTCAGATGCATCAGATATTACAGGCTTTGAACCTTTGAACCCGTTTGATGTCATAGATAAATAATTAAACGGAAGAAGAGTGTCTTTGAATATTTATGCAATAAAGTTGAGGAGATAAGAGATCGGTCGTTGGCCATTTAAAGCCAATCTCATCTTGATCTCATTATTTACACCGTACTGGCTGACGCTCCGCAGTTCTACAAGTATTGCCTGTGTTACTCGCTGATAATGTTTTCCATTGGTGAATCTAATACTAATATTATAAAGCTGAAGAGTTTGTTTGATTAAACGCGCTAATCTCAAGAACTACTGGTCCGATTTGAAAAATCCTTTTAGTGTTAGATAGCCCATTTATCGAGAAAGGCTATAGGCTATATTATCCCCGTATTCCTACGGGGACGAGAACCACGCGAGTGTAACCGCGCGGCGTCAGCTAGTAAATATATAAAATTAGTTATTTGTGAGTCACAGCGTAACAAACAAACATTCGCATTCATAATATTAGCTCGAATTAGACTAGAAAATGTTTTAAAAACATAGATAAACACTTTATCTTCTCAGTCACTGTCAGACTTGTATATGAATATATTTTTATTTTCTGTCCATAGATTTATATATCACAGAGATAGTGTATAGTCGCAGGATTCGTAAGCCATTTATGTGCCCCGAAATGGGAGCCCTTGACGCATCGCTACACTACGGTAAGTAAGTTTGTGTGCGTGTCGGCAAGGGTAATTACTAATTAGCTTAGCTCTTACGCTCACATAGTCACAAAAGTAGCTTACGTTTGTTGTGAAAAATTGTTAGGTTGCGGGTCTATTGGTTATTAGTCTTCTGTTCTAACAGACACAATTCTGAAACTGTTCATATTTCTGTTATTTCAGAGATAATAAAGACTAGCTTCTGGCAGCATTTGTACTTTGTTTAGTTAAGATCGGAAGTCTAAAAAAATGTTTAGACCTATCTACCTTTCATAGTCTTCATGAAAACAGTTGACGTTCCCTGCGTTTCCATGCTGATAAACAAACTACTGTGACCATGGGGCATTGATATTGCATACTCCATCTGACCGGTGACGCTTTGTCCCTTTGGGAAATGCAGACATCCTCCTACAGCCTTTGCTTAATTACCGGAGCTCTAGCACTATGTAGATACAAAGAGATTACATAATGCAACATCTCAAAGGGTTTCCAATGTAATTGACACAATTATCTACTAGTAGTAGAGCTTATTGTGAAAGAGTTCGTCCAGAAAAGTACAACTGCTATACATAATTACTGTTTTTTTAAGCAAAGATGTTTGCGGTTGACAATCAATAAATAATAATATAAATAAATAAATATACTTAAACAATACACATCAGTATCTAGTCCCAAAGTAAGCATACAGTACAATACAATCAAGCTTAATGTAAAGCATTGATATGTTTCATTCTAAAGAATGTTGATGACATAGCATTCAGACGACTAATGCTTATCCCTCAAATTAATTTTTGATTACTATTACGCTAACAAACCTAAAAATATGCTCAAACTAACCAGCCTTACATTCTTTATCAACTTAAATACTAAAACTTACTGGTACACTTTTTTTGTCTGAAGTTGTAGGAAGCTCGTTACACACGAGGGTTTCGCAAATAGAGAGCGCAGTTTTTCTTCGTATAGACTCAATTGAGCCCCTTTTGTTTCATCCCCTTGGGCCCTCCTTAAATGATGATAGTCATACCCTTTGTTTGGTACAACCCGAATTAGGGTGACCTTTTTTGTTGATTATATCGCCAGTTGTAAGTTTTATTAATAAAATATAGTTTCCTTATGTATACACTATTTGTTTTACAATCACATAATATGTATATATGTTACCGTTAAATTGTAAAATACTATATTATAATCTCACTCGCGATATTATAATCTGTCGTTATATTGTGAACTGAACATACTGATTACAATATAACGTGTTATTTTTCGATATATTATAATCTATTGAAGTGTAACCGTAAATTGTCAATTAGGATAAATTTACCACAGAGTTACAAAAATATTACCATAGTTACGACAGTTTATATATACTATTAATAGATATGTTCAACATTTGAAGCCTCAATAGCTCCGTGGTAGAGAGGCCGGAGTTGTTGTCTGTCTGTCTATCTGAATGTTTGTTCCGACTAATCTCTGAAACAGCAGAATCAATTTTATAAGGAGTAACATTACTTTGTATACCGATATTCCTACTGTTTAGGGCTAACAATATTCTCTTAAAAGCCTTTTCTAACAAGATAGTCACCGTGATATTAACTAATGGATATCAGATTACTTATTCTCTTGTTTGATAATATAAACAACACAATTACGGAAAATAGGCACCTAAGGCGTTATTCAGACTCAACACAATCATTATGCTCCATAATATATGTGTTGTGTGGCATAATTCACTAATAAAGCTTTTTTCTTTCTTTCTTTCTCCAAGTTTTCTATCAGTCGTGATTGTAGTCAAGCATAAGCCTATATAATCATCATCATCAACATTATCAGCCTATTTTTTCATTTTTTTTTAAAGAACCAACTAGTCGGGAAAGACTGTGCTAGGAGTGGGTACGGCAATAGACCAACGGGGTGAGGAATGAACCACCACCCTTCGGTGATGAGTCCGACCGCTCTTACCGTTGAGCTATTGAGACTAAAAAATTTTAAACTACTCTAGGACCAGCTGGCCTATTGACTAATTTGGTCTCTATTAACCTATTAAAATAAACATCAAATCAACTGGGCAATGTCATCCACCAACTGTATCATAATGTACTGTGCCATTGCTGGTGGGAGGCTTCGGCCAGCTAATTACCACACTACCGGCAAAGACGTACCGCCAAGCGATTTAGCGTTCCGGTACGATGCCGTATAGAAACCTAAAGAGGTGTGGATTTTCATCCTCCTCCTAACCTCCTTCTTAGATTGCATCATCATTTACCATCAGGTGAGATTGTAGGCAACGGCTAACTTGTAAAGAATATAAAAAAAATCCAAAGTGGATTGTCAGTAAGCACCGGATGACATTTGTTACGTAGAATTTCAATATCGTACATACGTCAAAGTTAGTGAATTAGCCAACAGATGAACAGATATGTCTTTATATGGAGCTTAGACCTACCATGCTGCTCCAATCCAATCTGACGGGTTTCGAGTGATAACTTGTAAATGATTATAACTGAGACCGCTTAACGTTATCTCCGAGGCACAAAGACTCAACCAACTTTCCAACTCCAGGCTGAGAGTTTCTTGTTAGAAATAATAGTTCAATATTTCATACCTCGACCTGGAACTCGAACCCAAGACCTTATCATCCGAAGCGACATAGACTGACCACAGAACCAACATAGAGAGGCGTAGTAAGGTAGTGTGAAACAAGCCTTACTCTAATTAACGAACCCGTATTATATTACATTACGTATTCATTAGGCTTTAACAAGGTTCTAAAGTGAAACTGTTTTCTAAAACATTCACATTAAAGTTTAACAAACAAGATAACATATTATAATGCTATCTACTTTGTTATCAAGTAGCTCAACTTGTAAGATACGAACTTGTTCTTACAAGTTGCTAAGTTGTTTTGTATTGTAAGAACTAAGTCACAAGTTTATTATGTTGTTTTTATTACTTTCTTAATTGATTTTTGATTTAAATCTTATTCACCGACCCTATGATATAAATCCTACTAATATTATAAACGCTATAATTTGTATGGATGTTTGGATGTATGTTTGAATGTTTGTTACTCTTTAAGGCTGCTACTTCTTAAGCGATTTGGCTGAAATTTGGAATGGTAATACATTTTAATCTGGATTAACATATAGTCTACTTTTATCCTGGAAAAATCCATGGTTCCCGAGAGATTTGTAAAAACTAAATTCGAAAGCGGATGAAGTCGCGGGCGTCCGCTAGTAAATAATAAATAAATAAATATACTTACACTATACACATATCACTTATTTGTCCCAAAGTAAGCGTATAGCCTCACACCTGTGATAAGGATATTTGTAAATGGTGTTAAAAAAAATAAACCTCGGCGGAGTATGTCGTAGGCTCTTCTCGGTCCAAGGCGCATTAGGAATCCTCGTTACTTTAATTTCAAGTTTTCGACCTTAATTATGACCATTAAATCATGACTTAAATCGTGGCGTTTTAAAAGTGTTTGTAAACTAAACCTAATTGAAATAAATGAATTTTTATTTAGTTTAAGATAGTGAATTTTATCAAATTATTAACTGCAAACAAATAATTATATGTATAATGTTTAATCTTTAATAGATAGGCCTCATTTTTGGAAATCTGAACGTTTGTCAGACAAAGGTCCTACTTAAGTAAGTAGGTACGATAACTAATTATGGAGTTTTAGTAAATAGCAGATTTCAAGAGACCACAACTTCAATTGTTTATGTAGAAAACGCATTTTATTTTTATTTTCTTTGAAAAACCATTAGGAATCATTCCTCCAGTCTCTAGACGCGTTGCTTCGGGGCAACCTTTGCAAGACACGCTTAAAGTTCTCTTTAAAAAACCTTTAGTAAACTGTGTTTTTTTAAAGATTATTGAAGGCTGTAGTTCCATATTCAATCAGTTAATAAACCTTCGTATGTCCAAATGCCTCAAATTGTTTTACACTGTTTTGTTTTATGGTAAAAACGTACTTTAAACAATGAAAAAAAGTTAAAGAAGGTAAACTTTAAACTTGGGGCAAGTTTTAGAAGCACTATTAAGTAAAGCTTTGTTAGGGTAAGGTAGTGGTAGTTAATGCATTCTGGAAAGTTGTACAAAACTTTTATCGTAAGTAATATTCTGAAAATTATAAATAGCTTTTGGATTAATTGAAGCTTTTCTTTTGTTACAGATACTTCACCTGAGTATAGTGAAAGTTCAATCTTTGGGTAAGTTACTTATGTAATATCTAAATTTACATCAATATGCGATTGATTTGGTCACACCGGATGTTCAAAGATGAAGCAGTTATTAAAATCGTATATACCTAATAATTATTATATTTGGAAGAAATATAATTCATCATAATATCGTACCGGAACGCTAAACTACTGGGACTTAGAAATAAGTTTTACCTGTTATCCTAACCTACTAATATTATAAACGAGAATGTTTGTATGGATGTTTGGATGTTTGTTACTATTTAACGCCGCTACTACTGAAGTGGTTTGGCTAAAATTTGGAATGGAAATAGATTTTACTCTGGATTAACACATAGGCTACTGTTTATCCCGAAAAAACCTATGGTTTCCCGAGATTTGCGAAAACTGATGATTTTTATGATATATGAATGTTTGTTACTCTTTCACACCTCAACTACTAAACTGAATTAGCTAAAATTGAGATACATTATAGCCTGGATTAACACATAGGCTACTTTTTATTCCGGAAAAATCCATGATTCCCGAGGGATTCCGAGGAGTCCGCTAGTAATAAATATATGTACCATCAAAAGAAAAACTAATACTAATAGATAATGCGATATTATAGCACCGTCACCGTAGAAATGTCGAAAGTATCTGCTTGATCAAAACGGAAATTATAGAATCCTTTGAAGTGGATGCGACTTATGTCAAAAAGTTCTGTAACCCTGCACAGCACATTTAGCTCGAACTCAGTAGTGCCGCAAACTTATCTAGTACTTACTAGTTTTTAGTACTTACTAGCGGACGCCCGTGATTTCGTCTGCCTGGAACTCAGTTTACCATAAATCCCGCGGGAACAATGGATTTTCCGAGATGAAGTGAGTTAACTCAGAGTAAAATCTATTTCCATTCCAAATTTCAGCTAAATTGCTTTAGTAGCCGCAGCACAAAGGAGGAACAAAACAAACACACTTACACACAAACTTTCGCCTTTATAATATTAGTATCACACTAATATTATAAAGGCGAAAGTTTGTGTGTAAGTGTGTAATGTTTTCAAAATGGTGTCCGCCGCGACATCTGTTCCAGTTTTGGCCACCGAGTCAGAAATGTTTGTGGCTCTATACTTATATTTATCGCGCTGTCATCTCAAACAGTTGTACAGCATGTTACGATCTCAATCAAGCGTTATTTAAGTTAACTTAACCACTTGTAATTGTGGTAAGAACAGCTGTAATTCCGCGTTGGACAGCCAGGTTGAAAATTTTTGTAAAAAAATGAGCCAGACAGGTAGGAGAAAGCTTTTACCAGCCGCGGTAAAGTATTTCGAAAAAAAAAATCAATTTCATGACAATGAGGATAGATAGACTCATCATCATCGTCATATCAGCCCATGGACGTCCACTACAGGCTTTTTGTATACTTACAAACATTACTATCCTGAGCCGCCTGCATCCAGCGAATCCCTGCGACTCGCTATGTAGTAATAGATAGAATACTAATTTGCAATATAATTTCAACTTAATATTAAATTCCAAAGTAGGTATGACTACGTAAACTCCAATAAGTTGGTCCATGTTTAGCAGACGGTGGCTTTCGTTTATTCTCTATACACAAGAGCTGCAGGGATCTAGATTAGCCACGGAATTTTAATTGAAACTCTCCTATAAACTGAAATATGTTTAATATCATCAATCTACAGAGGAGAACTTTGGTTTGAGAATGTTCGATCCGTTTAAGTTAGACAGGCGGTTGTACGTAATTGGTTATTTACCATTGCTATGCATTCAAAATACCTCACTATAATGAACATTTTGAATAACAACAATGATACTATAATGGTTGTAGATAGTTTTGTTTTGTTAGAACAGCAAAATAATGACTTATTTTTTCTACTATATAAAAATAAGTCGTGTTTTCCTTCCTGACGCTATAACTCCAGAACGCACGAACCAATTTCCACGGTTTTGCATTCGTTGGAAAGGTCTCGGGCTCCGTGAGGTTTATAGTAAAGAAAATTCAGGAAAACTTTCAACGTAGGGTTGGGGTAGGGTAGGGATAGGGTAGGGGTAGGGTAGGGTAGGGGTAGGGTAGAGGTAGTTGAAAGCTTATATCGAGTTTCACGCGGACGGAGTCGCGGGCGTCCGCTAGTTTGTAAATAGAAATTTCCACATACTAAGAAACAACATTGTAACTGCGTATTAACTTTTATTTACTAATTATGTTATGCTATATCTACAAAAACATACCCATGGTGACCAGTGTTGTGTACTTAATAGATACAATCGTCATGTCTACGAGGTATTCATGACAAAAGAGTATTGGAAAAATATTTTCCATATATCTACTTCTTTCACGTGTAATGCCTACCCTTGCTAAACACTGCACGCCAATAGTGGTCACAGGCAAACAACGATGTGATTTTACAATAGCTCCGAACCAACGATTATAAGGTTCTGTACCACAAAAAACCTTATAAAAACTTGACGTATTTATCGTACGTACCTATTATCAATATTCGTATATTATATATCGTTTTTTTCCTTGTCTGATGTATAACCCTATAAACGCTACACTCCTAATATCGATATTAGTTAGAGTAACTTTCCACCATCTTACGTCAGGTGAATTATGAACAGAGTCAGATGGACAGAGAAAAAGACAGATAGACGGCCGACAAAGTAATCCTACGAAATACGACAAATAAGTGTTCCGTATGTTTTCTTTCGTGATATAGAGCGCTACAAACGCTACCCTAACGTATTCGTAATATCAATATTAGGTAGAGTAAATGAAATATGAAATTCGCATACTTAACGTGACTATATGCACGTGCTAGTTATGAGACATGTCACAAAAAAAACAATGTAGACAGACAGATATAGACAGATGGAAATTATACCTACAGCCAAAATAATGATCTTACTAATATAAATAAGAGTACCGTTTTTTCCTTGTGTGATGTATAACCCTATAAACGCTACGCTCGTAATATCAATATTAGGTAGAGTAACTTGCCGCCCTCTTATGTCAGGTGAATTATGAAGTACACGTACACAGCAACTATATGCACGTGTCAGTTAAGAGACATGTCACAAACAAAAAGAGAGTAGACATACAAACAGATATAGACAGTTGGGCAGTGAGACAGGCAGATATACAGCCAACATAATTATCCTACTTGTATAAATAAGAGTACCATTGTTCCCTTGTGTGATGTATAACCCTATAAACGCTACGTTCGTAATATCAATATTAGGTAGAGTAACTTTTCGCCCTCTTACGTCAGGTGAAATATGAAATACGCGTACACAGCGTGACTGTATGCACGTGTCAGGTATGAGACATGTCACAGCTGCCGCACAGTTGGTGGAAGTTGGCTAAATTCGTTTACTGGCATTTCACGGGGTGACGTGAATGTGAAACGGTCCTGTTTGTGTCCGTAATGCGGTGTTTTTTGGATCTCGTGATATTATATTTGCGTCACGTATTCTTCGTAAAACGTACGAGTATTCTTCCTAAATGCTACGTGGGTCCATTGGTTAGTCTTCGCGGCTATTTGTTATCAGGCTCGAGTTCTAGGTTGGTATATTTTTATAGTAATAATATTTGACAGACCAAATAGATTGCGCACGTGATGGTAAGTGGAAAACCATCGCTTATAAACAAAAAAATCCGTCACAAGGGATGCAAGGAACAACGTCCTGTAAATTGGCATCTTACGTATGGGATGCATTGCATTAAACGGATTTTTAATGTTGCGGTAGCTAAATTCAGTCGAATGCGATCCGTCCGATCCGGATCAGTGAACGCGCTTGTATGACTTTCTATACAAAGAATACTACAATCTGTTTGATGCGATGCGTCCGATACGTACGATGCGGATTTGTAGACGCCTACCTTATATGTTACGTGGGTCTATGCGTTAGTATTCGCGGTTACGTACTCGTACTATCAAACTCGAATCCTGGGTCGAAAAATTCCTTGTTTTACTATAGTTACTCTTCTCAGCTATGCGTTATCAGCAGGCTAATTCATTATCTTTGACTAGTTGACAGATACGTAATTGAGATTCTATGTAACAAATGTTATTTATGAATCGAAGCAGATGGCATACTTTATGGTAGATAAGTGACAAACCATCACCTATATACAAAGAGTAACACTTCACAGGACATGCAAGGAACATGTCTAAGGCATCGGCCTACAAGCCGGAAAACAATGATGCTTGGCGACAGAAATGAACATGGTAGTAACTAGGAACATCGGCCAAACTCTGGTGTGATAGGATGGGATTTGAGTTTTCTTTCTTCCAAGAAATTCTTAGTAATAAATAAGTGTTGAGAAAAAAGGCAGTTAAGCAAACCAATGCAATGAAGTAGATATACCTAGATAAATCATTTCAACTGGCGCGTAGATACTATATACGAGTACGCATAGTGTTTTTGAAGGGTCTACGAATAAATGCATTACAATTTCCAGTGCGAAGTCACGTTTCGCTCTTATTCAGTCACTATATTACAAGTATAGTATATGTAGGTAACCCTACCCCTTACTAGGTAAACCTAAAGCGTATGTGTGTACGCGCTAGGCTAAAACAATTTACATATTCCTTCCATCTGCCAGACACGTCTTGGACCGCTTGTATTCAAAAGCTCCCCTGTCTGATGAATCTGCCACGTAAACGAATCTGCCTTGTTCAAAATCCGTTGAATAGTTCCGGAGCTTAACGCAAACATACAGACAAGAATTAGAAAAAAAAAATTTCGGTTTTAAAAAATCAATTTGTCCAAAATTCAGACATCATTCGGTCTTTAAGACCTTGACCTCTATAGAACTGCACCAAGTTTTATATTAGCACGGGTATCCAAAGTTGCTTTAGGATCTTACCAAATTTGCATAGGCAGGGAGAACAACACGAGCGAAGAAAGGGAGTGTTAATCGATTGTCAAGAAACTTCTTAACCCTACGCCCATTGGTCACAAGTCCAGGACTCTGCTCGGAGTTTCTCTCTCTGCCACGCGATGGACCTCACGGTGAATCCATGAAATGTTAAGATATTCAACTCCTATTGTAGTGTAGATAGAGATATTTTTATATTATATTTAAAAATACATGTAATTTTCTAGATTTTCCTTCTGCGATACAAACGTCTTCGCTAACGGTGGATGCAGCGTGGATTTGTCCGCAGTGACGCGTTAAAATGGCTGTTACGTGATCTCATCTCAGCTTCTCTTAAGGAATTGATTTTTTCTAGAACTTCACAGACTTTATTTTAATGGTGCTGTAGCTAGTTTTTTTATGTTTATTCAGGCAAGTATAATTCGGATAATATTTTTTGTTACGTACAATTTTATTATATTTAAATTAGATTAATGTTTGGTAATTCCGTTTAGGTGAGGTCTGTAGGTGTATTTTAAATTCTGTCAAAACTTGATGTAAAATAATATTTATCATTTGCATTTTAATCAATTTTTTTATAAAGGTTGAAAATGACTCAACCTACTTTTTGGTTCCAATCGACTAATAATAACAAAACACCTTCTGTAGGTTAGTTTCCGAGTTATTATTACTTTATTTTTAACCGCCTTAAAAAGAAGGAGGTTCTTAATAAAAGAGTAGATCCCTGGCCCCCAAACTAGCTGTAACTGTATCTTGGGAGCCAGTGGATTCCCATTAGTGTTACTTATTAAAATTAAGATAATCTGTAGTAGGCAAAAACAAGAAAGGTGTAATCGTAAAACAAGATCAAACACAAATAATAATATGTTAGAGACCTGTAGTTTCTTTCTGATAAAGAGAGCAATATAAGTTTTGTTTAATTCATTGGACGAACGGAGTTTTATCCAAATAAGGAAATGAATTCCACACTGACAGAATCACGGACATCAAGTACCTACTTATTATAAAAATAAATCAAAATATAATTACATAAAATAATATTGTTTTGAATAATGATACAGAAAACAGTCGCAAATCCTTTTATATCCGGGATGCTTACACAACCACAAAGAAATTGTTCTTTTTCCCTCTTACGATATAAGTCGAAACAACGGTATAATTCTCTAACGCAAGAAAAAGCACAAAAGTCCTTTTACCGAGATTATGTGCAACCTATGTATGGCACGTATGTTGATGTTACTTACTACAATGGGAGTCCCACAAGTTTCATGGGTAACCTACGAAGAGCACTTAACAGATTGCTAGCCTGACCTGCCGTGGATACCGATATATTTTTGCTAGATGTGAACGTATCGTTAAAATTTAAAAAATACAAGGAGATTATTAAAATCTAAATAAATAAGTGAATAAATCTAAATAAATATAAAAAAAAATCCAAGTTTTTGAGTTATATCAAGATGGCGCCCATAAAGCAACTATGACATGACAATTGACAGCAAACGTCAAATCAACTACTGCATTGAAAACGTTATCAATTCGCCATTATTACCCATATTAGTGTTGCATTTCTTGGGAGAGAATGAATATTATTTCGAAAGAACTAAAGTCAATTCGTAGATTTGTATAATCAAAAATATTTAAAAAAAATATATTTTCTTTCATTTCCGCCAAGGTACAATGACTGATCTTGGGCTCCATACAATTTTGCACCATCTCCTTTTTATGTTTATCTAAATTTCTAATGTATTTGAAAAAATAAAGAAAAAAAAATGCGTTGCAAGGAGTGGTTGTTCAGCATTTATGCCATGGAAGTACAGTGGCCGTAAAACTTAAGAGATCCTTTGAGATAGTAAAAAATCCTAAATTCACAAGGGCGTGCATTAGATCAAAAAAGGGAATAAAGTGAAAAATTTAGTGGAATAAAATTCAATCTTTGCTTGCAAAAATATATGAAAATTTTTCTTTCTGGAAATTGTCCGTATGTACGATTACTAGCGGTTTGGTAATGTAGTTGTCACCTAGTTGCGAATCTCGCCTAGTGTCCTTTTTTCAATTTGTAAAACATACCATCCACCCACAGCAGTAAGGCAAATTTAATTATGTTCTATATACAAACATTCATGATTGATTAATAAATCAGTTTTATTTTTATGCGTCAAAAAGTAAGTCCTCATGGCAAAATCTTCTTCTAGAACGGTTGCATTTTTTCAAAAGAAAATGTTCGTTTTTCTAAAATACTGTTTAATCATCTTCATAGACCAGAATATACTTTATTTCTTGTAAAAAAAGTTAGCAACCCTAGAGCGAGGAAAAGACGTATAACGTCATCTTTTTTCGAGTGTGCAGCCGGCTTCATCGAAATTATAAGACGTTGTCACATCAAAAATTCTTGTGATATTTTTGCATTACTCTCATTATAATTATCAAAAGAGGTATTAAAGTATTCCTACCACACAAAGCTTTCCTGACCAGAATACTAACATCACCGCAAAAGCAATACCGCAAGTGACAAGACGGTACACACGGGGATGATATACGGTAATATTCATCCAAGTATTACCGGTAGGCGCTCACATGTGCTGTATGTGCCCCATCTAGTTAAACATTCAACGCGCTCGCTCCGTATTTACGTCAGGTGTTCCTACACCTTAAGTAGGCCTTAAAAATTCACGACGGTAAGTGCTTCTTAAAAATTTGAAACACTCTTGAAAGATTGATTCAATTAGCAAATTGAATCGAATTAAACAACGTATTGTGTTAAAGTAGAGGATGTAATTGACTTCTTACGAATCATCATCATCATCATTATCAACCCATATTCGGCTCACTGCTGAGCTCGAGTCTCCTCTCAGAATGAGAGGGGTTAGGCCAATAATCCGCCACGCTGGCCCAATGCGGATTGGCAGACTTCATACACACAGAGAATTAAGAAAATTCTCTGGTATGCAGATTGTTTTTCTTCGCCGTTTTATTTAATTTCTTACGAGTGGAAGCTAGGATTTTCTTACGAACCAGCCCTATATTAGAGGTAATTAGTAGCAATAGCAGTATTTTGTACTATATACCCTGTTGTGCTAGTCAATTATCAATCTTACGAGCTTGCATAATAAAGGATATCTGTCTGACTGTCTGACTGACTGACATAATTATATCGAAACCCACCCGAAAAGCTAGTTAAATAAAATTTGGCCTCTACTTTTTGACGTGACAGCGTTTTATAATTCGATGGAGCTGGCTGCACACTCGCAAAAAGATGACGTCATGCGTCTTTCCTTTGGTCTAGGGTTGCCAACTTTTTTTACAAGTAATATAATATTTTCTGGTCTATAAAGATTATTAAACTGTATTTTAGAAAAATGAACATTTTCTTTTGAAAAATGAAACCATTCCATCAGTATTTTCTTATGACGTTGTCACGTTCAACTATTGTCAGTAACCGACTTTGCAGACAAACGATTTTTGTAACAAAAAGACTTACACAAGAATAACTGTAAATATTTAAGTGATAACTGATAATCATGACATTTTCCAGAGTTTGTGAGATATAAGTATATCATGAGTATTAAATTCTGTATGTATATTAAATTATGTACCTAAATACCTATCCACCAGCTGTAACAGTCGCTTACTTTGAGGCTAGATGACGATATGTTTATTGCTCACATAAACATAGAAATATAGATAACTATTGTGAGATAGATATCATATTAAATGAAATTCTCGGCATATATAATTTCATAGACAAAATAGGAAATGTAACAATATCCACATACCTACCTATTCACTATTTGGAGGTTGGCTTGATATTGCATTTCTGAAACCCATTCTACTGTTGTTGAAGGATGAGCTTTTTATTACATTTTAGGCTTTGAAGTATTCTGTCATATTGTATTTCTGAATTATATTTATAGGTATATAGAGTTTGTTTGTTTTTAATTTACATAAGTAGGTTCCAGCGGCTCCCTGCAACCCGCTTGATATCCTCGGTCCACCTAGTGGGTGATCGACCAACACTGCGCTTTCCGGTGTGGGGTCGCCATTCCAGCACCTTGGGACTCTTCGTTGTTCTCTGCGCGATTGGAACTCGCGCTTGTGGCTTGAATATCGCGGCTCGAGACCGTTTTGTTTGGAAGTCCATACAAGAGGCCTATGTCCAGATGTGGACGTCCATGATGTAATGTAATGTAAATAAATAAAGTCATTAAATAAAGCCTTACCTATTAATTAACCTTATATAAAGCCTTATTTATTCCTTAGTCAATCAAAACCAGGACAGCTAACCACCTGTCCTTGTTTCAATTTTCAGCTAAGACTAAGACTTTAACAAGTCTATTTAACTATAAAGCAGAGTATTCCTAACTCCGCCATAGAAAACTACAAAGGCTTTTATCACCTTTATATTGTGTCCTCAATATTGTAAATCCAGAAAGAAATCCAATAAAAGTGCATTTTGCATTTACCTTTGTGTATGAATTTACACTTTCAACTCAAAGCACGAAAAGTCCCTCTGAAAAATTCCATGAAATAAAATAATGGAACTCTGGGAGCTTGGTGTATTTGTCCACAAACAACCTTTCACGGAATTCGATTATTAGCGTTATATTTAAAGGCAAACATGCAATATTTGACTAATGGGGTCACATACTGAAATTCTATTGAACGAGTGAATCGCCAGCCAATTTAAGACTTTATTATTCATGGATCTGTAAAATAAAGAAGATCATTATATATATGGAACTCGTCATCTATACCATGTATACTAATATTATAAAGCTGAAGAGTTTGTTTGTTTGATTGAACGCGCTAATCTGAGTATACGTCCAACCGAGGTTAAGTAAATATTTTAAAAAAATCTACGGAACTCTCGGTGGGCAAATCCGACTCGCACTTGTCCGATTTTTGTAATCAATATAAAATTTAGTCTGTTTTAGGTGTTCTAAAACTTCACTTCATAAACCTCGCACTCACAGTCATCCGCCTCGCGTATTTTGTTAGACAATTAATAAATAACGTTTTTCTAATTGTAGTTTTTTTTTACATGGCCATCATATACCATTTTGAAATCCTCTCAAAAAGCCCTTGAATTTGATACCTATGTTGCAATATTCAAAAAAAAAATTTTTTTTTTTCACCTCCAGTCTATAGCGTCTCACAGTCCTCTAAATTTCACCTATCTAAAAACACTTGGGTTATTAAGATAAATCTAACGATACCTTAATTACGAAAATCGTCTAGTGGTTTGGAAGATATGAGGTAATAAAGAATATTACATACATACATACATACATACGCGCGAAAAACATAACTCTTCTTGCAGTCGGGTAAAAATAAGACAGAAGGTCTTATCGTTTGCTCACGCAACAGTGTAACGCACGATAGTATTAAAAGGCAAGTTTTCACATAAACACTAAGAGCAATGTCTACACTGTTGCAGTGTAAAACTTGAACTTTGTTATCGGTGCTTCATAAAATGTTAATGATTCAACCATTTTTGGGTTAAACCAACTATAATATTTTACTTCACGTGAGTATTTATGTTATAGTAGGTATATGTTCTATGGTTTCCTTGGTTGATAGGTTAATTGAGTAATTGATTGATTGTCTATAATATAAAAATGAATCGCAAAATGCGTTGGTAAGCGCATTTCTCAACAACGCCTGGACCAATTTGGTCCATTCTTTTTTTTAAATGTTCGTTGAAGTTCTAGGATGGTTTTTACGGCGAGAAAAATTCGAATAATTGCCGGAAAAACCATAAAAATAGCCCTTTTCTATTTCCCATACAAATGTTTTCTAACTAAAACGAAGTAAATTTGATCTTTATTGTTATTGTATAAAGTTCATATTAAATTACAAGCACTCACTGTTGTCTAAACAATGTAGATGTGTTCCTAACGTCACGAATTAATGTACGATTAGATCGGTAATTAGCTTGGTTTGTAGCATTTCAGGTTCTTCTACCTAAATTGCTTCGTCTTATAGGAGGCATATCAAATATATTTTTTTATCACTAAACACTAACTAACTAAACACTCTGCACAAAACACTGTACACGAACACGGAGTAAAGAACACACTTGCAAATAACGTAGATTTCTATCGGTGTAAGAATTTTCAAAATCGGTTCTGTAGATCCAGAGATTACCACCTACAACCACACAAACTTTACTTCTTACAATCTATATTTTATATAAAAATCTATATATGTAACTCACTCATTCTGAGAGGAGACTCGAGCTCAGCAGTGAGCCGAATATGGGTTGATGACGACGATATATGTAAACATTAATCCATCCGCGTGAGCGGTTGGACCGATTTCACTATTTTTTTATGTGTTTGTTATAGTCAGGAGAAGGTCCTTATGACGTAAAAAGTTTAAAAAATTGCGCGGAAAATTAGTAAAAGCGATAGGGGTAGAGTAGGGGTAGGGTAGGGTAGGGTAAACTTGATGTAAACTTGAAAGTTTACATCGAGTTTCACGCGAACGGAGTCGCGGGCGTCCGCTAGTAAATACGAATTCCAAAGATCTAAATGAGAAATTAAATTACTTCCAATTTTCCAGTTAATCAGTCAATTGGCAATAATCAAATGATTTCTTCGCAAACGTGGTATCTGGAATATACTCCAAGCAATTTTCAACTCCACTGATCTACGTAATGTTATTTATCTCAAACAGCAGACGTCTATGTATAAATCTTTCTTTAGAACAACATGATCATGCTTTATAACTTCATAATTCCTCTCAAAGTATCGAAATATTAATCATCTATAATATAAAAATGAATCGCAAAATGCGTTGGTAAGCGCATAACTCAACAACGACTGGACCAATTTGGCCAATTTTTTTTTTAAATGTACGTTGAAGTACTGGGATGGTTTTTACGGTGAGAAAAATTGGAATAAATGCCAGAAAAACCATAAAAATAGCCCTTTTCTTTTTCCCATACAAATGTTTTCCAACTAAAACGTAGTCAATATAAGCTTTATTGTTATTGTTAAAGTTCATATTTATAATAATAATAAGAAAACGGGATAGGGGTAGGGAGGGTAGGGGTAGTTGAAAGTTTACATTGAATTTCACGCGGACGAAGTCGCGGGCGTCCGCTAGTAGTCTATAAAATCTCATATTCCATTTTCTACAGTAAAAAATATAGGTACTTAGGTACCTACATTTTAATAACGTATATCTAAATCAGGTCGATAATTAAAAAAAAACACGAATCTATACGGTTTGGATAGATAGAGCAGTGATAGCCCAGTGGATATGACCTCTGCCTCCGATTCCGGAGGGTGTGGGTTCGAATCCGGTCCGGGGCATGCACCTCCAACTTTTCAGTTGTGTGCATTTTAAGAAATTAAATATCACGTGTCTCAATCGGTGAAGGAAAACATCGTGAGGAAACCTGCATTTTAGAGAATTATCTTCATTCTCTGCGTGTGTGAAGTCTGCCAATACGCATTGGGCCAGCGTGGTGGACTATTGGCCTAACCCCTCTCATTCTGAGAGAAGACTCGAGCTCAACAGTAAGCCGAATATGGGTTGATGACGATACGGTTTGGACATAATTTCCTAAAAGATTGTTTCGAAAAGATCTCTACTGAGCGATAGGGCGATACCTTTTGTATTTTACTTTTTTACATAATTATTTATATTATTATTTTTTTGTCAATGTGGTTTACCTACTAAAAAGTAAATAAAGAATAAATAACACACTACAAATATAAATAATTTTATTGTTTAATTAAATAATTTACCGAATTAAATATCTAAAATTAGTATTATACAGTTCTGTTCACTTGTGTGTAGCCAGTAAAGCTACAACAATCTGGAGGTTTATTTGCAAATAAGATCACAAGTATCTACTAGATATATTCCAAGAAAATTTCAACTTCAGTGAGCTGCGTAATGTGATTTGAGTGGGAAGACGAGCTACTATAAATAAACGTACTAGGAAATACCCCTACTTTCTTCTTATTATATATTTCCATTTAGAGACTTATTAGAGGTCTTCGAACAGTGCGTTGCCAGTGATGACCTATGGTTCCGAGACTTGGTGCTAACTATGGGCCTCATAAGAAGGCTCAGAGTCAAACAGCGGGCGATGGAACGCTATGTTAGGAGTATCTCTGCGAAATCGAATCAGAAATGAGGAGATCCGCAGAAGAACCAAAGTCCCAAAGGGTCCCAAAGTGCTGGAATGACGAACCCGCACTAGAAAGCGCAGTGTTAGTCGACCCCCCCACCAGGTGGTCTGACGACATCAAGCGAATCGCAGGGATTCGCTAGATGCAGATGGCTTAGTATCGTGATGTTTGGAAGGTCCTACAAAAGGCCTATGTCCTGTAGTGGACGTCCATTGGCTGATATGATGATGATGATGATGATAATGAGACTTGTTAAGGGGCAAAAAGTTTATGCCTCTAGTTAATAAATGCATGCTCTCTCTGGCGGAGTTGGTACTGCTGTTGTTCTTATGTGTTGGGGGTTAATATAATCCAGACATACCTTATTTTGTAAAGGCTGTAAGTTTGTCAGGCCTTTGCAGTTTAACTCTCCTAGGCATTACGAGAATACCACTAACTTTCCAACACTGGGCTAAGACTTTTAACCAGATTTTTTCCGTATCTCATATAACCCTGCCCAGGATTCGAATCCAGGACCTCGTGAAACCACATAGGCTGAACCGCTGGACCAACAAGTCAGTTTGCTTTAAAAACCACAGAAAGATTTCTAGGAAACCTATATTGCTTTTTGAGTGCACAGTGAAACGAAACTGCTACTTATGTTTCATATAATACGTTTTCGCAATTCCATTAGCGTTCAATTGAACAGGATCAGAATATCAATTTATTTTAAGACCCTGTAGTTGAATTAGAAAATCAAAACACGAATGGCTGAAGACGAAAATTGCTCTGAATACAATCGGGAAAGGTGGAATTTCTCAATAGGGATGATGACAGTTTTTTAAATTGTATATAAATTAAGAGTATACTAATAGTAAAGCAATTTTGTAAAAGGAACAGGGTATCTGCGATCATTACTTTCGGAGCTACAGGGATTTAAAGAGTCAGATTTGCGGCGCTGCCGCGGATCCCTGAAAAACGCCCCATACAAAATGGCTCGAAAAAATGACGTCATAGGCAATGTAATGATCGTTAGATTTGTATGCGCGTTCAAACAAAATTACTAATATCTTTGTTATTTGTGCGTTTATCTTTATAGTTCATATATTAAAAAATGTCACATTTAATGTAAGAAAGCTAAAACTGTATGAATTTTCATCTAATTACAATAAAAAAAAATTTGTAGTTTTTGAAATTTTATAATCTCATTTATTTTGCAAATATCCAGACAATCTTTGCTTTTTATGTATAAATTATTTAACATTGACCCTATTTACCCGAATGTATCATAAAAATCAATATATTCAAACCTAGTCATCATCCCCATTCGGTGCGTTTTTTTTCTACAGATTTTTCCAAGAGAAAATCTCTCTCGATGCTTGGGTTTAGCGTAACGTGTTTATCTGTATATTGTATACAATGATAATTTTATACTATAGATCGGTTACGTCCCTTAAGCCGCATAAAGTGATCTGAATAATAAGCTAAAAAACTGAGTGCATATAAGCACAATTTTGTTTTTAATTCCATTATTTATTTATATACAGTATAATAGTTTTTCCACTTCCTGAACACACAAAGTGTAGACGATTTTTAGACTAACATTGAGACTAACATTTTTATGACCTAGTAACACATCTAACAGTCTAAGAGTAAAATCTAATTAATTATCATTGATTGTATATCAATAATTGTTTTTTTTTTGACAAAATTTTACAGTAATGTATAACTAGGCGTAAAATTATAATAAATTATTCAAATTTAGGTACAATTATAATCGAATTGATTAACAATAGAAGATCGGAAATAGAGCCGTCTAATTACTAATACATTACCTTCACCCATTTGTTGATAACATCATTAAAATAGTTCACTTTTTTTAATTTTATTTTAAAATCAAAATAGGTAATGAAAGTTTGGCTAGGAATTTTTGGGCAACCTACTCACAATATATTTTTATAAATACTTAATAATATAAAAATTATAATAAATGGGTGAAGGTCAATTCTAATTCAGTTAATCCTAGTTTAATATAAACAACCTAAACGCAAACAGATGATACCTAAATGTCAAAGATATTGGATCACAAGATTATTAATAAGATTCATCAGATTTCCACCCCGTCGATCCAATCGGTTTGATGTTACGACTACGAACTGTGTTTCTACTCGTACTGACTGATATTTGATATCTCATGAATTTGGGGGATATTACATTTTGCGCAAAAAAAGATAGTACGAAATTTCCCATTACATAGGCGGCCGACCAAGCGTCGTTGTGTTTCCAAATAAAATGAATATTTTCTTTAATATGCCTATACATTTTATATAATCTATACTAATATATAAATAAATAATAAAATAAATAAAATCTTTATTAACCAAAAATAGATACAAAAAACCATAAGATTGCCTGTGGTCTCCACACTAGATTGATCTACGTGGAGACCAGGTAGGATTTTCTAATGTTTTCCGTTGGACTAGGACTAATTACAAATAATAAAATAAATAGGACTACATAACAAAAAGAAATACATTACAAAAAAGAAAAGTAAATTAAAACAGTAAGCAGAAACGTTAGATAGGAATAAATAATATAAAGCTGAAGAGTTTGTTTGTTTGGTTGAACGCGCTAATCTCAGGAGCTACTGGTCCGATTTGAAAATATCTTTCAGTGTTAGATAGCCCATTTATCGAAGAAGGCCATAGGCTATATATTATCCCCGTATTCTTACGGGAACGGGAACCGCGTGAGTGAAAGCGCGTGGCGTCAGCTATATTCTATAAATATATACGTCTGTCAGTCTGGATGCGATAAACTTTCCAGACATTTTATGTAAAATACATCGAAAATATATTTTCAAAAATGTCATCCATAAAATTCGTAATCTATAATCGAATTTAAATTCATAAACAAAAAGTAACTTTGTTTATAACAAAGGACGTAATTATTCATGAGAATCTAGAGAATGAGGTAAAAAATTGATGATTTGTTGGCATTTTTTCAATATCAAAACTCAATACGAATAATAAGCAGATTCAAATGAAACAGTACAACCGATATTCATCTATAATTAATTAGGGTCAGAATGACGCGCCGCTTGCCTTTTCAACAAATCTAATTGGACAGCGATCGATCGCACGTGATTATAAAATTAATTATATTTGCTGAACGCAACTGAAACGTGTTGATATTATAATGTAACGTGATAGAACGAGTGCCTGCAGCAGTCAGATATACTTCATTATGTAAGTGCTACCATGCTATGTGAAGATATGGACAAAGTTCCTTCCAATGGCGTCGGTGTTGTCTCAATCCCATCTCTTTCATACAAACGCAAAGACGGCCTTCGTAGCGCAGTGGTGGTGGTGGTGGATTCCCAGCTGAGCCGATTGAGGTTCTCTTAATTGGTACAGGACTGGCTGGGAGACTTCGGTCGTAGCTGGGTGCCACCCTACCGGCTAAAATGTACCGCCAAGCGATTTAGCGTTCAGGTACGATGTCGTGTAGAAACCGAAAGGGGTGTGGATTTCATCCTACTCCTAACAAGTTAGCCTGTTTCAATCTTAGATTGTATCATCACTTACCGTGAGATTGTAGGTGGGATTGTAGTCAAGGGCTAACTTGTAAAGAATAAAATAATTATCCATAATGTAATTTCGCAATCTAACACCTGTTTCTATTCAATATTCGTACCATATCTACTGACTCATCGCGTAGATACATCAACACACATTAGAACAATATATCAGACTATAACGTTACACAGTACCGTAGGCCTAATAACCGTAAGGCGATATCTTGGATCGCGTGATAATTTACTCTGATGATGTTACAATATTCTACGGACGGGAATATTTCGCCTAGTAAAGGTAATTAATAGCACAGTCATAAATCAGAACCTGGTAAGTGACAAAAAATAGATATTGTGTTAGCATTATAGTAAAACCAATGTATATCTAACGCCTATTATAAGTGACGATGTACATGCGGTTCAGATAAATTAAGCAAAATTTGGGACGCTAGTTTGTAGGTAGTTTAATATATATTATATATATTTTGTTGAAATGAGGTGTAGAAAATCAGTTATCTGTACCTATTAGTACGTAGTTTTCAAATTCTTGAAGAATATTTACGGTTATCATCATACATACTTATTACTTACGATAAGTAAATTGTCTTTCATTTAAATATGGTATCTTTAACACCAAATTTCTAGTCCGCTCTGAACTCGCAACACACTGAACTGCGCAGATATAAAACATATAAAACACAGATATGTTTTTGTACACTGCGCAACTATACGCCTCGTGTTCACAGCGGATTCGATGTTTGGTGCAAACTATACCTATAATTTCAGTAGGTATATAGCTATTAACAGGCTGCCATCCCATGCATATTTGATACATCCATTGGCCCAATCGGAATACGTAATTCACTGCCGTAAATACTAACGTTTTATATTGACGCTGATTCGAATTTCAGGAAAGTCTTCAGCCGATCAAAACCATGATACATCAAGTAAGGTACGAAACGAAATACGTAATTCACTGCCGCAAATACTGACGGCGATTCAAATCGATTAAAAGCATGATGCATCAAGTAGGGTGCGAAATGTCCGCCACTGATTTTGTTGGGCTATTCTCAGACTAAGGGTGCGTTCCCATTACGTCGTTACAATTTATTTACCGTAGGACGAATCATCTCTAACTGTTCTCTTTGGATCGAGGGGACAGTACCTAGTAGCGATAATGATAAAACTCGATTTGCCGTCGATTAATAGTAACTTACAATACCTAAATGTCTTCTCTTGCGTGTTTCCTCAAATGTATAAATGGAACTTTTCGTCCGTAAAGTAAAAGAAAAAAGAAAAGAGAAAAGATAGCCCCTGTGTCATGGGCTAACAGCCTGTGATAGCCAATCGTAACACATTTAATGAAGGCTATTAGCCTCATTTTATGAAGGTTAGAAAAAGTTTGCATTTGCTCTTACTAGGGGTAAGTAAATAGTAGCCAAATATGGAGATTGGACTGTGTTGGCTTTGAAAGGTAGCAGGTTTCAAGGGTCCAGATAACAAATCGTCAAAGTATGAAACATATTTTTTTGATATTTTCCTCGGCATTTTTTGAGAAACCATGTCACAAGTGGCCAGTCACTTAATTTCACGGCAATCCTTTGAAAAAGGCTAACGGTTTTCCAAGTACTTATACATTTATCAGCCATTAAAAAAAGGCCATTCGTTAAAATGTCTAAATAGAGCAGTTTAATCGGCCGCTTCGACGTCCTACACAAAATTTTATTTAAATAATCGAATTGCTAAAGTTAATTAAAGGTAAGCGGAATATATTTATTTCGTTAAAATTTGTTCGTCCAAATTTTCTTTTTCCTGTTAAATATTTGGTACGAGTACTTAATACTATTCAAGGTATAAGCACATGTTAATAATAAGGTTAACATTCACCTTATTTAGTCTTTATAACATTATATTTTGATACATCAGATATCATTGATTTCAATCTCCATCCAAACTGTTTGGATCGTGCCGCGATGCAAGAACCAGCTCATGACTAAAGGCCCCGTATGGGTTACGAAACTAGTCGGGCATTCTCCGACATAATACCACGTGAGTTTTAGCCGTGTTTCATAATCAATTAATATGAATAACACTCACAATAGTTTAAATACTAATTATATTATTCAATATCTAATTGAGTTTTTGAAAAAAAAAAATTATTGATTTTTTTCATGTATTTTAAAACTTTATTATTAATAATATTGATATTTAATGCAAAAAACTTAAAAAAAAATTTCAATTAATTATAAACAATTAAAAATTGATGAATTTTAAATAAAAATCACGTGACTATAAACGCGCCATGATTGGTCACCATAGTTGTGACGTCATAATGTTATAGCTATTTAATAACAGTACACGGCCATGTTTTGACGGCCTCCGTGGCGCAGTGGTATGCGCGGTGGATTTACAAAACGGAGGTCCTGGGTTCGATCCCCGGCTGGGCAGATTGAGATTTTCTTAATTTGTCCAGGTCTGGCTGTTGGGAGGCTTCGGCCGTGGCTAGTTACCACCCTACCGGCAAAGACGTACCGCCAAGCGATTTAGCGTTCCGGTACGATGTCGTGTAGAAACCGAAAGGGGTGTGGATTCTCATCCTCCTCCTAACAAATTTGCCCGCTTCCATCTTAGACTGCATCATCACTTACCATCAGGTGTGATTGTAGTCAAGGGCTGACTTGTAAAGAATAAACAAAAAAAAAATTTAATATAAATTTAAATATTTAATAATGACAACAAAATTAAATAGATCAAAACACTGTATTTATTATTTTTCTATCAACTGCAATGAGTGAAAACTAACATTATGACATCACACGCGCTCGGGTTTGTTCGGGAGTTGTCGGCGTGTCTTCGGTATTGGATTCAAAATTTTTTTTTTTATTTTGAAATAACTTTTGAATTATTGCGAAAAAAAAATTGTTTTGTTATAAAACTAATATATAATCTTTCCATTTATCACAAAAAAAAAATTTTTTCAAAAACCCAATTCTCTGTTTCATATTAGGTGTAATGTAACCTTTGTTAACCCCAAATGTGAAAATGTAATTGCAATTGCGTTACACCGTATAATAAAATCAGAAATATTTGAACCAATAAATAACACGGTGTAAACCTCAAATTGCACACCGTTGCGGTCTCGTCCAATTATAATTTACTTATTTATTGTCTACATTCTAGGTAAAACATCACAAACCACTATCGCTTACAATAATTTATTCAAGACTAGCCGACGCCTGCGATTTCACCCGCGTAGTTCCCGTTTCTGTGAGAACACGGGGGTAAAATACAATATGACGCTCACAAATAACGTGGCTTTCTAGTGGTAAAGGAATTTTCAAAATCTTTTTGGTACATGCAGAGACCACCTCATCACATATTTAAACCTAACCACAGAAAACATATGTACACGCAGTTGTTTATGTTCTGGATTCATACTTACAAGAACTCGTATAAAAATTGTTTAGACAGGTACTTACTATTCCGACCATGCAAAGTGGCCAAAGTGATTACAAACGAAGGTGCAAGCCACAGTGTAACAATCACGCAGTTCGGTAACATCTTCGTTCGTAGTGACTACCTAACTTACTGATTTGTGACTTATTTTACCATTTCGCTAGACGCTACAAATTAATATTTGAATCAAAATATTTAATAAAATGATATGAAGCAACACAAAGTTTACCAAGACATTATTACATAATTCCCATGATGTGTTTATTAGTAAATAATTACTACACTTATATTGACTTATAATGTAGATTTATTATTTTAGTTAGTGTAAGTGATTGTAAATAAACCTAAAAAATAAATAAACAAATGAAAATAAAAAAAGCCTCAATTGGTATATTTTGATTAGCTTGGGGTTGCTAAGACTACCTTCCGACTCTATTGCCATATTATTGTCACCGAAGACACGCAAGCTTACCAAACAGTCCTATGAAATGTCAAAAATTGGATCTTAGTCAGATTCCAAAACTTTACCTAAAATCAACTATTAAAAAAATGCGGAAAACTTCGGGTAGTGTTTCAGGATCTAGGACACGGTTTTAGAATAATAACGTGGATAAACGGTATGATTGCTATTCTCTGCTATACTTGGAATATTAAACCGGTGTTCTGTTCTTTCTCCACTACAAAGGAGAGAAATATTGCGACGGGAATATAAGATGACACCATTGAGGTAAATATGTTTTATATGTGGATTGCACGTTGGTATTCGCTTACGAGATTTTGTATAGCGTTTGCATACATACAATAGCTTAAAGTCTGAGACGCTATGTTGGATTGAATTTAAAAATTTTCATGACATTTGTTCACACATATCTGTATGATTATTCAGGATTATCGAAAAGCAGCTTACTTATTGAAATACATATTCCATTAAGTAAGTTGCTACAGGCAATTGGGCTCTTTTTGCATCTTTAGTGCATATATTTTGTAATGAATAAAAAAAATATTATAATATTCTGTAACAACTGATTGCGTCAGGAACTCTTTTATATTTTATATTTTATTTAAATTATAGTCTTTGGACAAAGAACAAAACATTTATTAATTACCATACTACTGATTCTTGCAGAATATATATAGAAAGATATTCAAAATCAAGTGGTAATCTTTTCGGACAATTACAGGCGGCATATTTGCTATCGGGTGCACCAAAGTCTGCAAGATGCCTTAGAAAACGCCCCACCACCATGGTTCGCTACATATAATAATTTTGTCCGATTTGCCATGAATACGTTTACTCGTACATACAGTATGATGAATAAATATTTTGTTCCTGGCACTATTTATTACACAATAATCACAAAATATTATAAAGGGTAAAGTTTGTGTGTAAGTGTGTATGTTTGTTCCTCCTTTACGCTGCGGCTACTGAAGCGATTTAGCTGAAATTTGGAATTGAAATAGATTTTACTCTGGATTAACACATAGCTAGAAAGAAAGAAAGAAAGAAAGAAAATATATTTATTACTACATTATGCCACACACCACAATTATTTAAGAATAATACCCTGCGATATGTGGCATAACCTAGAAAAAGGTCCTAGCTCAGCATATTGCTGTATGCTCCCCATAAACAAAGAACATACAGCGCTGATTTTCAGCTAGGACCCAGTTCTAAGTGCCACCATGAAAACAGGCAACATAAACCTATATTTAAAGCAAAACCAAATTAAAACTTATAACTAGTTTAAAACATATAAAAAAGAACAAAAAGAAAAATTATATAACACTAGCGGACGCCCGCGACTTCGTCCGCGTAAATTTCGATGTCAATTTTACTACTACCCCTACCCTACCCTACCCCTACCCTACCCTACCCCTACCCTACCACTACCCCAACCCTACTCTACCCAATCCCTACATCTACCCTACCCTACCTCTACCCCCACCTTACCCCTACCCTACCCCTACCTTACCTTCACCCTACCCCCATCCTACCCCTACCCTTCCCGTACCCTATCCCTTTCCTACCCCTATCCCACCCGTACCCCTATCTCACGCCTAACCTACCCCTACCCTACCACTACCCTAAACCCAGCCCTAATCTTACCCTACCCCTACCCTACCACTACCCTAAACCCGGCCCTAAACCTACCCTACCCCTACCCTAAACCCGGCCCTAAACCTACCCTACCCCTACACTACCCCTACGCTTCCCTACCCGTACCCTACCCTACCCTGTAACTTCTCTATCTTACTCCTACCCTTAGCAAAATCGGTCCAGTCCTTCGAGAGTGGTGGTATGACCAAGAGAAATAGAAACTTCTATGCTTATAATATAAAGAGGTAAAGTTCGTGTGGTTGTAGGAGGTAATCTCTGGATCTACTGGATCGATTTGGAAAACTGTTTTACCAATAGAAAGCTACGTTATTTGCGAGTGTCATAGGCTATGTTTGATCCCCATATTCACACGAGAACGGGAACTACGTAAATGAAAGCGCCGGGCGTCATATAGCGGAATTTCTGCGTCTTTTAGAAATTTTGTATTATCTCCGAAACTATTTAAGTAATTAACATACTGTAAAGGGCAAATCTTATCTCCATAATATCCTTGTGATTATTAAATAATTTATTTTAATAAGGATTAAAGTTTAGTTGTATAAATAATGACGTAAACCTAAGTATATAAAATTAATAATTTTTAAAACACAAAAGGTACTATATCTGCTAATATATAGAAGATAGATATATGGTGTTGCGGACTTCTTTGTAGAACTTTTAAAGATACATAAAGTCTCCATACATTAATTTCAATTTTACACAATAGTTAAGCCAGCGCATGCGAATAAGTCTGTTTAAGAGGATTTTCAGTCCGACCTGTATGACAAAAACTGTGATAACTCGGCTAATATATATGATACCAATATAAAATATAGCCTATAGCACTCCCCGATAATGTAGCATTCTACTGGTGAAAGAATTTTTAAAATCGGACCAGTAGTTCCGAAGATTACCCCATTTAAAAAATGTGACAAACTTACAAACTTACAAACTTTACCTCTTTATAATATTAGTATAGATATAGATTAAAGTACCTACAGTATTAAAACCAACAATCAAATTTATTCCCAAGTTTAAATTTACCTACTATACTATTATTATAGCTACTTTTCATCCCGGAAATATCCATGGTTCCCGCGGGATTTGAAAAGCTGAATTCCACGCGGACGAGATCGCGGGCGTCCCCTAGTACTAAATACATGTATTACAGACATTTTGATCTAAAATATAGACATGAACAACACAAATTTCCATATAAATAACCTCTGATATATTCGTTGGTGGCTGTCGCGACAGATGTTTCCCGTTCGCCAGGCCCGTCGGAGCGATTCTTCAGGCCACTGCACTTGATATCATTGAGCCCAAATATAAAAGATGTGGGGCAAAAACTGTTGCAAACCTTTTACGGAACTGTCTATATACGGGGGCTTTTGATGTTACAACGGGAGTACACTGAATTTATTTTCAATAGTACCTACAACAAGCAGTAGGTATAACATATTTCTATAGTGATATGATATTTCTGAATATTCAAAGATGCCTGCTAACCAGATATTTTTGTGTTGCAACCAGTGTTGCCGATTGCAATTGTGCCCACCAAACATATATAAGAAATACATTTTTAATGTAACTTAAGAGTTTTCCAGATTTTTGTTTATTTAGCTTTAAGAAATTGCTTATTGCCAAATATCAGAATTATAGACCATCATAGATTTTGATTACCTTGCGAATGTCTATACATAAGAGAATGTGTTATAAAATTAAACTGCATCTTTTATTTTTTTTTATCTACATCATATTTCAAATTGATACAACTGTAGACATTTATGTTTACACAGCTTGCAGACCTGACAACATACATCACATACATATCTATACATATAAACTTGATGTTCCATATAACTATCAATATATCTAATAACCTACCTACTTCTTTGAGATTTTATCGTTTCAATTTTTGTAAAATAATCTGACATGGTTTCGCAAAACATTTGTCTGACTTCTGTAGAGCCACTGTAATAACGGATAATACGGATACTATAAAACAGCAGTCACCTTATAGAATCGACATCAAACAAATAAATATAACACCATTAAAGTCACAGTTACAGTTTTTACGAATGAAAAGGCCGGATTCCGACCCAGCTGGTTCCGTCCGCTGGCGTCGGAACAATCCCTCAGTCCACCGCTTCGGATGTTATTCGGCAAACGGACAGTGCGCTTACAAAACTACTGCGTTATTTTTACGAGCAACTTCGTTTTCCTACCAAGTTACTGTTGTTGTATACTGTTGATTTTTCAATTATACTTCACATTTGTAGTTTTCCACAATCTACTTTTATACGCCTACAGCAGGGGCAAGCCATTATACTATTCTAATGGGCACTAAGTTTATTGGGTTTTTATTGAATGTTTTCAGCTGTAAAAATCAGGTGGTACCTGG